>NW_009647756.1:2002767-2005976 GCF_000708025.1 Charadrius vociferus | reverse complement strand
CTGGGACAGCACGAAAGCACTCCTGATGGAGCTGGGGCACATTTCCCCAGGCCTTCCTGGGCTGCCATGGGGCAGGTGAGGTTGGAGGTTCCCAGGCCACTGGGAAAGCCCTCTGTATCCAACATGGCATTTGCAGCCACACAAGAAGCTCCACCTCATTTAAGCGTAAAAGACAGCTTCCAGTTGCTACTGCACGGTATTTTGCTCCATATTACAGCCACTTAAGAATTAAAAATAACATGCACAGGAAAGGACAGCCTGCCATACAGAAAGCAGTTCTCTTGCTAAAATATCAATCATTTGGGGTTTGTGAAGCAAGAGGCATCTCATTTTTGTCACCAAATTTCTGGTGACTTATTTAACAGTAAAATCTGATGCTTGACAGTGCCGGTATGTAAAACTGGCTAGCACCCAAAAGGCACCAGGCAACTAAAAGGGAGAAAACAATTATACATAAGGTCAAACTCTAGGGATTTCTACAACTTTTACACAGATCTTCAATGTCTATTTTCATTCATAGAGTAAGCAGTGAAAATAATAATCAAGGCTGGATCTAAGTCCTTTGAATATCCCACAGGAAGGCATTTTATAATGCCCTGAACCTATTTAGCAGTTTGAAAACATCAGTATCATCAGCCAGCTAATAATGAAGTCAAAGCATTACCCATGCAAAGTAACATACACACAAATTCTGTCTCCTGAAAGTCTGGGCTATATTGGAACATGTTTTCTAGATAAACATTACTAGTGGAATCCAACAGATTTATAAGATGTATTCTTAAAAGACTGTTTTCAAACAACATTATTTTACGAACAATGCTACATTGTCTTTTACGGCAAGGTTCTAAGGTAAAATTATAATTTAAACGCATACAGCAAAATGGTCTAAGCATTATTTTAGAAACTTCATCTGTAAGGAATTCATCCCTACTCCAATTTCATAATATCTTTTATGAGTTCTTGTAGACCAAAATTGTGCCTAGCAATTATTTAAGAAATATGACTCAAGAATCTATATATAGTTTACAAACATTGCTAAAATGTTTGCCAGCAAAATATTAAAGTCTTTCGACTTTCCCCATAATATAGTTAGATTTCTGGTTTGGTTTTTTCAGTGATAGAAAAAAAATTTTCCCTTAAGATTAGAGATACAAGTTCAAAGGACAGGTCCTGTCCTGGTTTAAATCAGGCAGTTCTGGGTAAATCTACTTTACTCAGCTGACGATACCCCCTCAAAGAAAACAACTCTTGCTTTCTGTGTCATCAAACCACTTTTCCCACCATGGATTTCCATTTAATTTTTCTTTTATGGAACATAAACTGCAGCAACAGCCTACATATCCCTTCCATTTTGCTGTCCTTTACGACAAAGTTTCATTGGACTCTATTCCCTTCGTCTTCTTCCCTGGAGTAATGGCCAGGATTGGTTTCTTCTTTGAAATGTCCTTCACATGCAAATGCTGGAGTTAGCCAGGCTGGGCACTGAAATAAAGAGGGTGTACTTCTCTCCCCTCTCAAAAACAGGAGAAAAAAAGTCACCTGATATTATGAATCAGAAGACTTCTGTGCTGTTTCTAATTTTAACATCTCATGTTCAAGTAATGCTGATCACAGCCTTTTCTTTGCTAATTACCGTTTTGCATGAACTGTGTGATTTTTAGAGCTGGTTGAAGAACACCAAAAAAGCACAACAAGCAAGCAGCATGGCTGAGAGCATAACACAGGCTGGCACAGCAAAACCAATATATACAAGATTGAAAAAAGGGAATTAAATGTATGCATCATTAAACTGTTTATTCAATGCAAGATCATTTCAATAAATCAGGATTTAAACCAAAAAAAAAAGTTCATCTTTGATGATTGAAAGTCACGTTCACATTATTTCATTCCCCATACACTACCTCCTTGTGTATTTAGGAAGAATTAAATATTTGTCTACTAAGAGAAAGCTAAAATAGTTGACTATTTTACAAAGCTGTAGTAATTCTAAAAAATGTATTTCTAGCTAAAATTTGGGTCTCAGCAATGTAAGACAACAAATATCTATGCATTTATATAAAGATGTTTCCCTTTGCACTTGAAAAGCACCAGATACAGAGGGCAAGTTGAAAAACTCCGTATTTCCAAGCAAAGAAATGAAAATAGAACCAATTTTATTAGAAATGCACTTCCACCTCAGCTTTCTTCAAGTCCCTCTGCATGCCACAATCTTTATGTAAATAAATAAAAACAAAGCGTACAAAAAAGTGGCAACATACTAGCATCTCAAAGTAGCTTTTAGCTGAGAATAGGACCTGAGAAATCAGATCCAAAAAAATACTTCACTGGAAAAAACTTTCAGAAAATTGTTTCTGCCCAGCCGTGATTGTCCTGTCTTAAACCTGCGCGTGTGCAGATTCATCCTGTAAATTACTGCATTTTGCACTTCCCATCACATCCACACACGTGCGTACACAAGTGTATATGTAATAGCTTAATTGAATGAGTTACAGTTATTAGCTTTTAACAAAGCAACTATTGATGTATTTCCACAGTGTAAAATACTACTGAGATAGATTACTTCTCAATTACCAGGCACATTTTACTTGCTCCTTAAACTCCATTGTTTCGGGTTTCCTCCCCGCCCCATTTCCCAGTGTCACTGGTCACTTTCTTTGTCCTGTAATTATTTTTCTGGTCAGAGAATTTAGCATTATGAAACTCACCAGATTGATGCCATACAAGTCATATATTGGGAAAAAAACCCCAAAAAACTCAGAGTAAACTTATTTACAGTATACTCTACCAGCAGTAAGTTCACAGTGCACCTGCAACCCAGATTAGCCAAACTGAGCATCTTCTAGGTGTTCTCTAAATTAGGGGGAAGTACAGGAGTTCAGCACCACTGGGAAGAATCAACTCCAAGAACCACGATGGAAATTAGCATTAGTCTCGTTACCGTTATTAAACAGTCAATTACCAACAGTGAGGATAAGTATGAATCCTGTGGTCGTATTTATCTTGATTTCCAGCAATCCTAAGCAAAGTGTCCCTTATATATTTAATATAGAAATGCATATGCAGATACTCACAGCCCTTTATTGTTATCTCTATCTCCACTGTTATCTAGAGAACATTTTGATGTGTGCATAGTGTTGCTTGACAAACTGTGGTATAAGGAAAACAACTATTATTATATAGGGTAACTTTCGTCAAAAACTGAAGAGCGG
>NW_009647756.1:1995921-2002680 GCF_000708025.1 Charadrius vociferus | reverse complement strand
GTCTGATTAAACAAGCACACAGCATTCAGCTCCTCTTCACGGCCACACATCAAGAACTGAAGATTTTTTTTACCTATAAGTTCTGCAAAATATGTTATCCTGTATATTTGCCTAGCTTATTCACTGATGTTTTAGGCTGTCTCAAACATAGGACTACAGAGTCAGGCGATGTATGATCATCCACAAAGTTAAATTAGTCTTTCGGCCCTGCTTCAACAAGCCAGGTTTGAGGCTGGGAGGTGAATGGCAGCGCAGGCTGGCAAAGCTTTATTTTCACCACACTGCACTTGAGTTATTTCTAAGGAGCACTCAGTAATCATGAAGCCCCACATAGTCTAGACCTGGTCTTATACCTTGAGCCCGATAAAACATTTTTTTCCTGCCCACTATCACTAAAAGGGATTTTCAGAACTTGCATTTCATCATGTCAGCTCCTCCTTGCAGAGCTGACCTCTTTGCATCTCAGAGTCTGGAAGCATCAGGGGGGAAAAAAAAGCAGAGCAGCCTAAGCAGAAGTCACAGTCACACGTCACTTACGAAGACCAGACGAGGAGACTAGAAATCACATTCACACCAGTGACGATGCAGTTGACATACAAAATCTGGTCCAGGAGTTCTCTCCCTCCTTCCTGGCATTTTTTCCCTCCAGTCATTCCCACACAACTGTTAAAGCTGCACGTTCCCGAAAGGGAAGTGCGTGCAAGGGGAAGATCATCACTTCAAATCCTCAGAGTTGAGCACAAGCCACAGTTTAAAAATGCCAATTTCTTTTTTGTGGGCTTCCCAGCATTTTGGTATATTTCCCAGAGGAATTTTTGTAGAGACCCTTTTCTCATCAGAATAGGTCAAGAGACAGACAAATGATAAGGCAGCGGTAAGCTACTGCAGAAACACAGGGAAGACAGGACCCACCTGAGCTCCCGTGCCCTTGCTAGGAGCACCAAAGTGGAACAGGTACCCCTGCCCGTTTTCCTGCCAGGGCTGCGACTGGGGACATGAGTCAGGATTAGAGCCCAGCTGTGCCATGCTGTGAACGCAGAACGGGATCTTCAAACTCTACCCATGTCTGTAGCATAATAAAGTGAGAGCACAACTCGGGTGCGTTCGGGAATGAACTGCAGCTGCTGAAAGCATTTTCTCAAAGCATATAATCCTGGATTATTTTCTTGTCTTTTCCACCTTATGAAAGCCCTAAATTTTAGGTGCCTTTGTTTTCATCCTTGAACGCAATGTAGCAGTCCCCCAAGACCTGGGGAGCATTTAGGACTTATCCCATGATAACACATAAGGAATTGGCATTCCCTGATAGCGCCTGACTCATAGCTAGACCAAATGGTTTGAGGTGTGCTATATAAGAGGTAAGTATTATTACTATCATTTGTCTCCTCTGTGCCAGACAGAACACTTTGAATTGCAGCTTTCCTTGTTTACATGAAAACAAGGAAATTAGCCTTCTATCAGTGCTAGCTAGGGAATGCACAAAGGATGCCCTAGAAGACAGGCTTTCTCAGTTTGCCACCATAAAGACACTTATGGGGCAGTAACCTATGAGAACACCCTTGAAGTGGGAAGTGTTGCTCAAGGGCATCCTGAACATCAAATTGTACCTATCCAATTATATTCTATCTACTAAATTTTATCTATGTATTAGTACACAAGCACACACACGCTTACATGGTTTTTTTATAGTTGTTATAGATACTGATTATATTACAGTAAATATTTATATCCATACATATAGCAAAACATGGTATCTATATAATTATTATATTGTATATAACAACACATTTCCAATTCAACACACATATGCATAACAGGATGAAAGTTATTTCCTTAATATTTTAGACACTGGTTTATCGATGTAACTCATGTACTTGTGTAGCTCTTCTCCGACTGCCTAGCTTCCTTTTTCAAGACCCCTATGCCAGACACATTGTGTGAAGAAACAGAGATCAGGACTGGCTTTGTTTTGTTTGGTTGGTTTTTTGGTGGGTTTTGGTGGTGGGTTGTTGGGGGTTTTTTTAAACATATAACAAGGATGTTACAGAAAAGGAAACACAGTATTTTAATTGTGTTAGCCAACAGGAATACTTTGTAGTTAATTACGCTTGTGTTTTCTCAGGCAGCTCAAACACTGCAAAGTCACAAAGTCGGAAAACATTATCTTTTCAAATAAGAAGACAGAAAATAAGATGAAGCGACTTCCTCAAGGCCACTGCCAGACAGGAGAACAGAAAGCAGGAGAGTCAGTCTTCCAGCCATTTGATCTTTCCCCTCACTAGAGACAGGCCTCCTCAGCTGAAACAGGTCTATTTTGGGGACAGTTAAAAAAGTAGCTTCAGTCAAAAATCAGGGCTTTTTTTATTTGGCTTGCAGTTAGGTGGAATGGGTAAGTAATGGAGAGACTCATTAACTCCTGTGCTTTTCACCACTGCTTTCAAAGCAATCATGGAATTAGCTGAAAATTGTTCTCTGGCCCGTCCATGTTTTCTATTGAACGATTCTCATGATGGAAGAGCCAAGATCTGTGACCTTAACTTGGCTCCAATAATGCAGAGAGCAGCCTCTCCTCTGTGGTGAACTGAGCCTTGAACAATTTCATTAAAAGGAATCATTGGAACAGATGAAATCGATGCTCTCATAACGCAATAGTCTAAATCGTTAACACAGATTCTAATTTAAAACAGGCAAGAATGTAAATTTTCCCTATCTTCTCCTCTCACAAAACGGCATGTGTTGAGCTTTTGAAGGTGGCATAAACACACCTGCAGTATTGATAGCGCAAGTTCAACATTTATTCATTAAACCTGGAATCAAAAATAACCAGGATGCCGGCTCCATTTCGCAACACGCAACTGCTCAGACCTGAGTGCACAGCAGAAAGTAGGTGGTCTATCTTGTAAATGAGATAGATGAATGTAAAGAAATCGGCGTGTTTGTCACCAAACGATACTTCTGCTGTGAAGCAATTCCAGTCCTTGCACAAAGATCACGGTAAAGCATTCAATTCAATACCAAGAACCTTATCATATTATTTCACATGAAGAAGAATTATATAGTCAAGCAGTCTGACAGCTTTGCATACGAAGGACTATTTCTCCAAAACAAATGCCAGGAGCTTATTAAGTTACCAATACATTGCTAAGCTATAGTGACTTAATGCCACCAGACCAAAATATTTTCAGATGATTTTTAAAGGGCAGCGCTGGGAAGCTTGCAAATCACACATTCACATTTTAATGAAAGGTGCAATTACTGAGCGTTTACCTTGTATTTAATTAGAATGAAACATCAATAAGGCCCATTTAGCATCTCTCTAATATGTCAGCAACTTTTTTAAAAGGTGGTAGCAAATATTAGTTTTTGATTTATACCTTTATGCTGCAGAACAGCATCGCATTTGCTGGGTTGCCACTAAGTGACTGAATGACAAACAGTGCAGTTTTGTCAATTCTAAGGCAAAGATAACTCGGCTGTGGTTCTCACACAGAAGACAAATCAAAGACTAATTTAAAATCAGTATAATTTCCTTTAAAATAACAACAATGGAGAGGATTATCATATGCAATTACGATGGAGGAATGCATCTGTTTTTCTGACCTAGCTGTCACTGTTTTGACTGCTTCCTAACGCATTCAAAATTACAAATAGCTGGTGTATGTCTTCTGAAATACAAAAAATGAAGATAACAGGGAGACAACATGAGAATACCTTTGCTGAAGACATTGCATGTAACAAAATTGATTCTACTTTGCCAGTCTGGTTTCAGCATAAGCCTTTTCTTATGCTGCATACCTCAAACTCCCTTCCAGATCGTACCACAGTCACAAACCAGACACAAGGTCCGATAATAAATAATAAATGTCTTTCTGACTGCACAGTCTTTTGGTGTCTCAAGCACACTTGTAGTCACAAGACTTTAGATCTAGACCTAAGTTTCTACCAAGATCTGCTAATCAAGGAGCAATGCAATGACTCCACCTCCTCTGGACCAACTGCTTCATGGCTAAGAACTGTAGGAACCACCTGCAGCTTCTTCCCTACAGACTAGAAAACGATGAGAGAGTTAATGGAACATAATCAGAGGGAAAGACAACAGATCTGGAGCCTTAGAAGATTTACTCAAGCAAAATTTACTCCCAGACCAGAGCTGCACCTGCACTTGTCACCCAAGCACTCCTTGTATAAGCTTGCCATGTAATGCTGTGGTGGCTGGGATGTACAGATACCCACGAGAAAGACCATGTCTGGTTTGGCCAAAGAGAGCTCACACCATGCTTGCTTAACATCCCGCTCCAGAAAAGCCCTTGTGCCAAATGCCAATATGAGAGACGTCCCATGAAAGCCAACAGCACAGCTTCTGTGCCTTTACCCGAAACACCAGCTGCAGGTGCTGGTTGCCGCTGACCAGAGTCTTCAGGATCAGGCTGTTACAAGATTCTTCTGAAATAAAAGCCTTAATGCCTGGAATAGCCACTTAACTACGAAATTACAATAGCAAAATCTTACTTTCCATGAGTTCCATGCTTGTACCTTACAAGTTCACACCCAAGCAAGAAAACAATTTTAGAGAAACTTGTCCTTCTAATTAAATATTGAGCCTACCAGGTAGGAATATATATATCTGTTACAGGAAAATTTAAATATTTAACATCCTATGATAAATATCTAATATTTACTCAAGCTCATAATGAATGCTTGTCTAGGAGGAGGATATGAAACTGCACTACAACTATGTCATTACTTAATTAAAATTCCCTTTTTTAAAAATTCTAATTTGCCAGCCAGCTTGCTAATGATTTCATGACCATGCTACATAAATATTATTTCCCTGCTTTGCCTTAGATGCATTCGAGCAGATATTAAAAGGGCGTAAGGTTTGCCAACAGCCTCTCTGCTCTCACTAACGGAAACCCATGACAGCAGATCCGCCATAGAGGGCTCAGAAATGAGAGGAGACGGTCAGAGACATTCAGAAGGCATCCTGCACAGGTCAGGACTTTGAAAAAAAAGCATAATAGAGCATCTCAAGGCTTTCTGATTATTTCCTGCTTCTCGTAGGTCACCCGTACATGGTCAAGACACACTTAAACAGGAACATCTTTGAAAACGAAGGATTGCAAGAGACGGAAAGAACAGTTCTTTGACTGAAGCTCTGGACTGAATCTCCTGAGTTTTGAGTTCAAATTCAAGATTCTGCCAGGCTGACTGTGGGATTTGAGATGCATCACCCACTCTGCCTGTCACTTCCAACCAGGGTTAGCTGCACTCTCTACACTTTTCTGAGGGACTCACCTACGACAGGAAAGGGGTCTAGGAGCACACACATCCCTGGGCGCATTTTCCCATTAAAAGCAGAAATCCGCAAGTTTTGAACAGATTGCGAGTATTCCTGTGCCACAGGAGAGGAACAATCTGTGAGCATGTGTGTGGTAACACTGACCCCGGCTGCCCTCGGCAGCGGGTGCCAGGGCTCCATGTACTTGCACAGGAATTAAAAGCTCTTCTGTCGAGTCAGCTTCAGCCAAGTGCTAGACGTCTTTCTGCCTGAGCATACACCGAAACTTCTTCTGACTCACACTGGCAGGTCAAATTTGTTATTTCCAACCAATGCACGCACACAAGAAAAAAAAAAAAAGAAATAAAAAAAGCTGGAGTTAGATTCTCGTATGGAACTGATGTAGTGGGCTGAAAGGGGAATGAACCCTCCGAAGGAGACTCTAGCAAAACCACACTTGTATGTGTTTTTAGTTTGTAACAATGCTAAAATTCAGGGCAATTATTAGCGTGGTTTTGTTCTCAGTACATGCAGAATCTTTTCTCCTCAGAGTAAGAGCTCAGTATTTCTTACCCTCGCAATTAGCATGGTCTCCTAGCCTCATCGCAGGTGAAGTTAATGTGAGGAATGAAAGTACAGCTCTGCCTATCTTTCTGCGGGTAGCAATTTTGTTACATCAACCTAATACACGCCTGTCTTTGAGAAAACTGCTCCGTGTCACAGGCCATCCTGTAACCATCGGATGACAACTTTTCAACACCGCTGATCTGAACTGCATTCAGGTAATGACAACATTGACAGTTCTTCTGATTTGCTCATATTTGATGTTTTATTTAAAACCCCATCTCCTCCAAACAAATGATCATCTAAGAATGCCAGCTTTCACTTCCTAAAGCATACTTCCAGCCCTCACGTTGTACATAAAAGCCTGGAAACAGGAATCAAATATACCTTGATGTCTCAAAAATTCAAAGCAAAATGAAAGAACCCAATGGGTACTTTACATCATCATTTTAGGGGATCAGACTCCTTTCCACAAAGATTAGGTGACTGACTAGAAAATTTACCTTGAAAAATTGAAAAATTTGCTTATAATTAGAGCTGTTCAAAAGGCAAAGGTGTACAAGGCAAGCTTGAACAAAGAGTAATTTGGACTGCTTTTTTTCTTTGTCTTTCTTTCACCCCCTCCTTCTTGAAGAGTGCTCATTAATCCCAAGAGATGGAGGACTTTATATTGGCTCTGGCTTAGCATTTATGAGGTGCCTGCAAGCTTCAGCATAAAGTGGATCTGTGGAGGTTGTATTTGATGTTGTGCAGGGGCTTGAGGATGGACTGATTGGTTGGAAGGGGTGTCCTGAGGATCTTAAAGCATTTTCTTACTTTAAAGATTTTCTTAAATTATCAGAGAAGGAAAGGAGGACGCACTATTACTTAGCTGAAAGGACCACAAGGAGTTAACTTCTGACAGACTTGCACTCTTT
>NW_009647756.1:1959854-1995903 GCF_000708025.1 Charadrius vociferus | reverse complement strand
ACTCTTTCCTCATGTTTCACTCAAATGCTAAAGAATGAATTTATAATGCCAAGTTTCAACTTTTGCAAAACACCGCTTTCCAAGCATTATGCATTTTTTAAAGCTGGTTTAATAATATACATTCATGCACAAACCAATGCTATAATTGCAGATTCCTTAGAACAATGAAAGACTAAACAAATCCTTAATTTATAAGGCTCCGCAGTGCTATTTAAGGACATCCCTGTATTACTGTAGAATTTCAAGCCGAACTCGCACGCTCACATGTGGCGAGGACCTAGCTAACCCTACCCAGCATGGCATTTCAGTAACCCCTTTGCAATCAGTCTGAGGCCTGAGATGAAGCCGTGCAAAGCTATCACCTCCCTCCACTCCATTTGCTTTGGGGTGCGACATGCTCGGACTCGATAAGGGTGAGAAAGCCCTTATCCTCCTGGCAGAGACCTGAAGAAGGAGAGGAGAACTGCTGGCTGGGCTGGATGTGGGGACAAAGTCAGTCGTTGATCATTTGTGCGGCACTGGCTGAACAGCATCGTTATTCACGTGCCGACAGCTCACGTCCAGGCACCACTTGATGCCAGGAGACAAGCAACCTGCACACGCACACTTTGCTTAAGTCTTTGGTAACAGACCATCCCGGAAGGAAAACATTGCCAAGGGAAACTTGAGCTTCAGTTCAGTATGCAGTATATTCATCATCAAGGGATTTTAATATGAAGAATAGCAGCTCAAAGAACAGAACAGAACAGTTTGCCAGGAAAGACAAAAATCACCACAAGCAAAGAGGCTTCAAGTCAGACCTATCAGTCAGGGAGACTATGGGCTTCATTATTCCCCCCCCTCCCCCCCAGCCCTTACCCTGGTGCGGTCCCAGTAACGTACCTAAACTCAAAGGAATTCCACAAGAGAGGACACAGTATGTAAATGAAAAAATCAAATCTGATGGGACATATTTGTTAGATGTGTAAAAGGAGCAATTATAGGAAGGTAACGGGTATTGTGGCACTTCACATTCTCAATCAAAACGTGTTAAAGAAAAAAAAAATTAAAAAAAGGCTTCAGGTCTCTCCAGCTTATGTATCATCCACAACTGTGAAAATTAAATTCAGATTTAGAGGACAAAGGCTCCTACCTCTTCCAGTGAGTCACTATACGTACATTTTCTATGCCTATTCCATTACAAATCTAAACCATTTCAGAATTAGTTTAAGAATGCTGATTTTGTGCTGTCTGATGTTACAGACCAACACTTAAGAGTCACAAATGAAAAAGCAACACATCATACTGAATTCACTTCTCATTCAGCTTTTATAATCCGGAAAACAAATAGTGTGATTTGCACACTTATCACCAATGTACTTTGAAACTTTTCCCCAAACAATTGACTACATTGTCATGTTCCTTTCCAATAAAACTGTTTTTACAATGAGGCTATAGGAAGGGACTCCCCTGCACCTGTGGAGTCTCATGGTTTAAAAAACACAAAATGAAATAGAAAAAAATACTCTAATCAGGAAACATACAGATTGTTCAATTTGGAAGAAGAAATGATGATTTTTTTCTTTCCTAGGGCTATTAATATTTCACTAAACTGCACTGTAGATCCATCACAAGTAAGATGTTTGCAACACCGATTAGACAAACTCACAAATTACAAGAGACCACAGAAGTCTTCATTTATCCATGGTCAAACCTCGTTATAACATCAGTTATGTGATACATAACCAAAACCACATGTGTCCACAACACTTCTGATCAGCAACGTGTGTTTTAAAGCAGCCCTCACAAAACGCTCTCAAAGAACTGCACGACATCACCACTGATGGTTAGAAATACAACCTCACAGGATGAAGTATCAGTGGGAGTGAAGTGATAAAGAAAGAGCCCTACTTTAATGTAAGGAAAATCCTTTCTCACGGTTGTATAGACACAAAAAGAATAATTGAAGGTGATAAGAGGAGAAGTGTTACAGGAGGCAAAAGTACCCCTCCACCCCTCCTCCCTATTCACTCCAATTCACTTGGAGCAGCCTGCATTCACTTCAAAAAGAATCTTTCCTAATTGCTGTTTGGTGGGGCTAGAGGGGAGGAAGATGTACAGTCGTCTTAAAAACCTCTGATAATGTTTCCCTTAAATTTTATTAAAAACACATGGATATTTGTTCCACTCAGCAGCCAACCTAAAGTCGGTTTTTAAATACTAACTTCATTCTCTCTTCAGTTCCCCTTTATTTGGAGAGCAGAACAGTTCCTACAGGAGAATTAAAGCCAGATGCTGACAACTGGGCCATGCACTAATGCATTTCTTAAGTCCTAAACATATATACCTCCGACCTCCATAGTATCTCTGGGCAGCTGTATCTAATACACCTGTTGCACAAGGTATTACTTGTCTTCAGGTACTGGCCACTGTGAGGAATGCCACAGTCGGGCACCTCCAATTTTAAAAATCTAGCTCTTTATACGTGGAGGCCCAGATAAAAATCACAGTTAAAGACAGTATATTACATAAAGAGCCAACAATATATTTTTAGAATTGAGAAAGAATTTTATCGAACCATTTTAAAGCCATGCACACAATGGTAAAGTCATCTTTCTCTCTCACTTGCCTTGAAAAAGGATACATTAGCAAAAAGAGACAGAAAAAAAACAACCTGGTATGAAAAGGGTCAGATTCCTTCGCTTTCAGACCACGACTTCTCTATTACCAAGGGAACAGATGAAGGAAAAACGAGGCACTGATAAGGAAAGAACTTCCAAAAGTTGGAAAATGGACCTCGGTACTAACGTGTTTGGTAATCCTCCCCTTAGGCCCGACGAGCTTAGTCATGCCTAATATGGAGCAGGAGCTCTCGCAGAGACAAAGTTTCAAGGATGCGGTAGTGATGGAGAGAAACCATTCCTGCCTTTTACAGGCACACTGGCTCCTGGTTTGGGGCAGGGCGTCTGGAATCAACACTGCCTGCCACAGTTCCAGAAAAGCCGTAAACAGCTTCACTGTGGGTACCACCGCCGATGCTCAGGACTCTTCCTCCCCTGCCCTCTCTAATAATGAGAAGCAGACAATGACCCCCCGGTGAATGAGTTTGCCAGAAGGTATCGCTGAACATTTTCTTCAGTCAAATGCTGTGAATCTTCTGAATTGAACAGGAATGGAAGAAACCTGATTCTACAGCAATGCCTTCAAATAGCCTACAGAAGTGAGCAGAGATTTATGGGTCTGATCCAAGTCCCTTTGAAGGCAGTGGAAAGACCGCAACAGGAATTCTGTTCCTGCTGCAGAAACGCACAGAAGAGATGTCATCCTCTGTTAACTATTTTTCTGCTACAAGGAAGTCTAAGGAAAGGAAGATTTGGACCTAAAACACAAGAAACAGTATCTATTACTGAACTTCAAGATTCCACAAGAATTGATTAAAAGATTCTTTAAAAAGGTATTGATTGAAAATAACATCCAAGTGTACTTTAGCTAATCAGTACGATTTTCTTTATCTTTTTTTCAATAAGAACAATCCCCTGCCTAAATTACAAATATTTTGATATTAAATCACAATTTTATTTAATCAAATGAGCACATACAGTAAAAAAACTCTTGATCAAATTATACTGGTAGGTGGTTAAGAACGATACTAATGGTTGTTTAATAGCAGCCATTGAGTAATCCCATTTGATTACTTTTTTCAAATATACCCTAAAATTATGGTCTCTTACATTACTGTACTCATTGTATTTGTATCTTAATAACGTCCTTAGGAAAAGTTCACAAAATTTCTTCTTAGCTGTTTTTCACTACAGTTTCCATTTGAGCTGGATGGACCAAAGTCCAAATAGAGTTTGAAATGTAGTATGTAGTAGTTCCACTTCTAATTTGCATTACTTCTCACACTCCTAGTGATCCCTTCTCCCTTCAAAAACTTTACTTTTTTTTCCTAGCAGTACTGACAAGTCCAAGCCAAAACCCTGCTCCCTGCACAAGCTCAAAATAAGATGTCTCGGCTCCAAAAATTTACAAACAAAAACAATAGTAATTCAAAACAAATGGATGGAACACCCCTCCTGTTTAAATCAACATTCAGTAACAGACTGATACTGGAATCCAATAATTTTTTTCTTGCACACATTTCTTATTTTTAAAGCTGCATTATTCATATGCCCTGCATTTCAGAACCACTAACTTGATCCTCGGGACCAAGAAGGACAAAGATACAGAAAAGTCTTAATTAAAAAGTAATTTATTGCAATACTAAAAGTTATTTTCTTAATGAAGACTGGATTCTGCTGGCAGCTGACTACATTGCAACATCTAGGTTTTAAGGCCGCTATCATTTTATTCCTTTACTTTTCTAAATGCAGAAAAGGTAGCACTGCATTAAGATTGATGCCACTAAACTGAGTTCTTAGAGTGAAATGTCATTCTTCTTTATTATCTTTATTCTAATACTGTTTGCAAATCATACTCTGGCTGCACAACTATTTATTTCAGGTTTGCTTTCAGAAAGCTAAATAGGAAAAACACTGCCTCATAAACCCACTTTTTTGTTAGCTTTGCTTACAGTATGAGGAAACAGTTATAAAAGCAGAGATTTCACAAGGAAGACATACAAATTTCTATGGCTATATTTTTGTTTACCAATAGATGAAGATGCACATAGAAAACTACACATTTAGCATTTGTTCCTGCTTCTTAGCAATGAAGGCCAGATTTTGCTGGGGCTACTTGTGTGGCATCCCACTCCACAGGCAGTTCTACGGAAACTGCCGGCTTTCTATGTTTGGCTCAAATGCAATTTACCACCCAAAACCAGCACGGAGGCCCTTAGCAAATGGTTGGGTATTTGTAACCACTGCATCTTTACTCAAAAAGGAATAATTTTCCCAAACTGTTGCACTGGTTCTGCAGAGCAGCATGCAACTGCCACCCAAACATCTCTCCCGCGTGTTTGAATACTGCTCCCAGTACCAGCATCATCAACAGCAATATCAAGCTGGTGAATGAACCCTTGCCCTGACCTGTTCGTGATACCTGTCCTCTAAAACGTCTCCTAAGGAAGACGGTATTTTGTTTAGAGCTCAGCAAATTTCTGCTTTGCTTTTCTAAGAGTTGTAGTACTTGCAGAAATGCACACACAGCTGCATATTTCAGGAGTTTTAATATTCATGATGTATTATGTCAGAATGGAAATCAGACAGCCAATTTCCACCGAGGCTCAAATAGCAGTTGGATACCATGAGGAAAGAAGAGAGAAAAAAAACCAACCCACCAACAAAAAACAAACTACAACATAGCCCTGTATCTTTTCATAAGGATCACTGCCAATGGGTGAAGGGAAGGAAAAGGACAGTGCTCAGGAGATGCCTAATGGGATATGAAGGCCTTCGTCTCCAGTACAAAGAGACACTGGAAAACAAGATGTCAGGTCAGTGGTGATGCATCATTTTTTAACCAGGCCTACAAACATATCGCCATTTGAACCTCAAGTTTTTACTCTCACGACTATTCTTAACCATTGTAACGGGATTCGACCACGCTGGGGACTGCAGACTCATAACCCTCCTCGCGCCAGCTGTGCCTATTTATATAGTATCTTTGCACTGAAAACAGGATAAAGCTTTAAGATCAGCTAAGGCTAAGCTAAAATTGGAATACTGCTCTAACATGGCAAGAGGCAGTCGTGCTAATGTGCTATACTACTTCCCCAACAGCATCAAATTCTCAGAGGAAAACAAAGGTTTACACCAGGAGTATCTTTAGTATCATGCAACAGAGCCACTGTTCTGACTGCAAGCCCTCAAAATGTAACTGAACCTTTAAATACTGTGTTGAGCATACCCTTCTCACACACAAATAGTTCACTGAATACCTATCACATTGTGAGCAGCAAAGCCAGAGATTAAAAATAAACACTTCTGTGTAATGCAAAATAATGTATTATTATATTATTAGAACCCTGGAGAGAAACACAGTCTTGCCAAAAATCACTTCTACGTGTAAGAAAAGCTACAAATCAGAACTAATGTATAGACTTGCTCACATATCGAGAAAATAAAAGGGCCAACAGGAAATTTGATGCCTTATTTATAACTACATCTTGGTAATAAAGAGGTTCAAGGCACATCATAGACTGTAAACATAAAGACACCTTTCATCTCTACAAATGGATGACCTGAGAAGCAATGCACGCATGCGTGCCCATCTGCGTGTCTGTCCATGTGCAACTGCAAATGAGAGAAACATTCAGTGTCTTGTAGGAAACCAGAATCAAGAGGACTTTATTTGTTTACAAAACATTTTACCGGGATACTCTATTTCTTGGTTATTTCCCACACATGGAAATACACACTGATTTCCTAGTACAAGCTGAGGAAAAACTCATAAGCAACTTTTAAAATTATTATACCATACATTCTGAATATATGAAGTGCAGAGCATGCATTCTCGGTAATAACAACCAAATCATTTTCTGAGTCGCCTCCCTGATCTGTTTATCTCTAGCAAAGTTGTGCTTCTGGATCCTCTTGTTCAAAGAAAGAGGATTTTGAAGGAAATACAGACACATTTTTTTCTATAAATCATGATCCTAGGGATCAAAGATCCTTTGTAAGGAGAATTTCCACCTCTTCCTCTGAGATGCATACCTTCGAGAATAAATATCCAGAATGAGACAAGTTGCATATGGTTTTCCCCTCAATAAGCACCAATGCACAGAGAAGACTTTCAGACACACACCCACAGAACTGGTAGCAGACTGATGACAAAGAAGCACAATGGGTGAATTTCTGTATCACTAATCCTGAGGCCATTTGGTCTATGTCACTCCAGCCAAAGTGACTGCTCCGCCCTGAGAGTCTAAGAGTTCTGTGGGACTATGTTTTTAAGTTTAACAGTAGAAAGAAAATCTCTTAAGTTTACTTTGGAAAAAATCATGAATCAGTGGAGAAGACTACTACTCTGATTTCCGAGTATAATATTAGGCTTCAAAAACTGATTTGAAACAGGGCCTCTAAACATGTCCATCTTGATGGAAAAAGTAGTAAGAGTATGATATCTATTTTTGCAGGTATTTGACCTGGACAATAACACATGAAGCAGACTGAAGTTTCAAAATCATATCCAATTACTCTGCAGGACTAAGGAAGAACAGATCTTTCTTGCTTGGATAGCTTTCTCCATAAAAATGCAAGCCCTCCTGGAGGAATTCATTTAACGTGGTCTTTAAACAATGCATTTTGTCTAAGCCGTTACTGTATGTCTACTTTTCTGCATCTGTGAGAATAATAATGATTTTATTCAAGTATCCATTTCAGCTCATCTGGTCCTGGATTTCATTGCAGCAGACCAGCTCTGCAAGCTCAACATACCATATCCAGGGATATGTTACCCAGATAGGAACTTCAGCTCAAAACCAGCACCAATAGCATAACGCTGTTCTCCACAGAGTCTGAAAAAAAGTAGACTAAGAGGTACAGCCCCGTTTTGCGATTCATGCTTCACTCTGAATTGAGAAGCCACAGGGTACATAACTGTTCTTTCAAGGTGTGGTCAACTACCAAACTGGCTTAGAGGGGCAGGGGGGGTGGGGGTTGGCAGGGGAAGAAAAAAAAAAAAAAAAAAAGAAAACAGATTTAGGGTCAAGTCTTCATTCTGTGGAGTTGTCCCTCTATTAGGTAATGCTGAGAGATACAATAAGCTTTGTTTCATCCAGGGCAGGTTTACTCAGCAAATCAGCATCAGTTTGAGGAAGTTGGCTGCTCGCAGAAAAAGCATTGCTCTGAGATCTCAGTGAATCACTAAGTTCAGGTGCATGGGTGTCTTGCTTTTTCATTTCGGACATAGATGAGCACCTCTTCCTCTCAGCATCTGAAATGAGGATCACACTGACCAGAGTCATACTCTGTATTCAGTCAAGACAGCAGAGAACGAATAAAGATGATCATCACAGCCAAGGTATCTTCTAATGTGAAATGGAGAAGGGATAACAGGAATGAATGGATATCTTTTTGATTCACAGAAGATTTTTTTGTACAAGAAGGGCTTTCCCAAAGGCTTCAAAAAGGATGCGTTGTTTTGATTTGGCAGCAACAGTTCTTTTCCTTCATAGCGATTTTCATCTCCAGTTAACATTCATCTGAGCTGAAACTTGTTCTTGACAGCATTCATCCCTTTGTGTCCACGGTTATTGCAAATCCAGGATAATCCAGGAACTACATTACCATGTATGTCTCCGTCAGCTCTGCCTCTGGACAGAGCTCAGCTCTGGAAGTCCAGGAAGAACTAAAAGTTAATACGCTTCTACTTCATAACTATATTAGCTTTATCTGGGAAAACACTCAAACGGTAGCAACCAAAGGTAGAAAACAAAACTGCAATTCATATTCAAACTAAAGAGAGACTATGAAGATGCACTTATTTTTGAAACTTACCTAGACACATGTCAGACAGAGCTCTAGTCAGCTTGTTCCCCAGTCACACAGAGTGAGAAAGAGGATGCCAAATGGGATGCACTGCTTCAATCTCAGGTAGCCAAAAAAACCAGCTTCATTCATGTCCATGCAAGTCCACCAGTAACAGCAAGGGAGCACATTTGCACTTCTGATTCTTGCTCATTTTCAGAGCACAGCCTTGCTGGACAAAAATGTCATTACGATAAATACTACAGCTAGCCAGTGCCCCCAAAATTAAGAGCCAGGCAGCAAAGGTAGGAAAAAAAGAGGTCAACTCTGTAGAAGCAAGGCTTCTCACACCATCTTCATTTCTTTCCATGGAAAAAAGAATTTAAAGTGACTTTCTCCCTAAGAATAACTCAAGATTTTCCCCAAAGCTCTCAAGTATGTCACTTTACAGACCAGAAACCTCATACTACCCGCGCAACCTGCCAAGCTCCACAGCTAAGAGCTCAGTAAGGGAAGAAAAGAGGAGGGCAAGGACACTTTCTTTCATCTTTGGCATATCTAAGCTCTCTTTCCTAGAGGTCTGTAAGAGCAAAAGGTGCCACAAACTCCAAGAAGCAGCACAATTAAGGTAGCAGTCTCCTCGTGAGACAAAAGCTGTCCTGTGATATAACTAGGAATGAGACACAGATGCAGTACTGCTAGTCCAAAAATTAAGTGTCTCCAATAATAATTCAGAAGCACGAAGGCTGTTTTGAACCAGACAGCAGCTCAGCACAGAGCATTCAAGGTTACTGCTGTCTAAAGTTCCCCCTTACCTTAACTGGTCACACTGAAGCATCATTTTAGGCAGAAGACCTTGACATGATGAAAAAAAGAAACACATGGTGCTCTGAATACTAATTATTCATGAAAAGTGAGCTTATGAATAGGATATGTGATAAGAAAGGTTTCCCTTCAACCAATATTCTGGGGTTTTTTTTTCTTCTCCCCATATATGTGGTAGTGCTATAGCATTAGCCATGTGAAGGCAAATGCATGCTAGCACCGTATAGCAACAGCAGCAATAATGAAGAAGATAGCTGGGAAAAAAAAGCAGTCACTGATGGTAGGGAAGTTACTGAACATTAAAAGAATAGCCAATATAAAACTAAATTGGTTCTCTATCTTATTTCTGTTGGGGGAAAAAATTTAAAATCAAAAGCTGGATTCATTTTTCACTGGATCATTATTATGCTCCTCTGGAAATTGTCTGCAGTGACTTTCATTCCAGGAAATAATATAAATCCAGTATTAGAGCTGAACTCAGGAGTCACACACACTTTAAAACCACAAATTTAATTGGGTTCTGGGATCAAAAAGTTATATCCGGGTTGCATTTGCCATTCTTTCAGCCTCCAATTGTCCTTTCCAAATCAGAATTGCTAATAGAAACTTTTACAAGTCTGTAATAGTGAAAACTCTCACATACAGATAATGGGCTGGATTGTGTCTGGCTCTGTGAAGGTGTGCAAAGGGGAAAAGATCACAAAGAGCCTACAATACACAATATATTTTCTGCAGGGCCAGCCAGGATTCACAGACTTCCAATTTATGGAGTGTAGGCCAGTGCTAAACTCTCAAAAGCTCTTGAGGAGGGTTACGGCTTGTTACTCCTGTAGCAATCAACTTGCCTTGCATGAGGAAAATGGACAGGCACGCTGCACCTTCTCCCAAAGGGGCAATAATGGCCAGTCTTTTATAGACCAACTGAAGGCTTTCCTTCTGCTCAAGCCATAATGATCTGCAGATCTTTCAAACTGTAGTAGTTTCACCCCTACTTTTAAGAACCCTGAAAAGCCTTATCTTTGAGTTTTGGCCAAGCCAGCGATGCTCATGTTGGTTTTGAACAGAAAGCAGATTGAAACTCAGTACTTCTTATGTCCTGCTCCTGGAGAATGGCGCTCCTCAGCTCTGATTGCACCCTACAGAGCTTAAAACCACATCCCTTTCTGTGCCAAGAGGAAGATAAGCTAAGCCTAGCTGTTCTCAGAGAGGATGCTAGAATGTGGAATTGGACTTGCAGTAGCTGGCTCACAATAATAGTTTTAGAAGAAACACATGTTACAGTGACAGTAGCAATTTGAAGCTCTGGGTCATATTAGTGACACTCTACATCGCTGATAAAATCGTAATGCCAAACTGTAGCTAGAAAACGAATAGTTTATGTAATAAATGTTCTTTCTCTACTATACAATAGGCATTTAACTTTTATTCCCCCAGAAAAAAAAAATGGAGAAAAATATATTCTTTGTCTTTGCTATCAGAATCGGTCACCAGCCTTTCAAAAAAGAGCAGGATTTTAAATCATCAGGGGAGTTTGTTGGTATTTGTTTTGGGGGTTTTCTATTTGCAATTCAAATTATCTTTTAATACAGCAAAATTTAATTTCATTTAAGATGCATATTATTTGCCATACAAATATCATTCTAAAACGCTTGCTGAAGTTAGATACAGTCACTTGACAAAAAATATGAAGGAGAGGAATTAACATCAAGAGGGGGAAAAAAAAAAAGAAAGAAATCCTGTCACAAAGGTGTCCTAACACCAAGAAATTAGTCAGGTAGAGTTACAGGTTTTGCACCCATCTCAGCAAAAGGGTGGGGAGGAATATCATTTAGCTTGTTTGTGGAACAACACTTCTACATTTTTCTTTTCTGTTAACATGTACTGATAAATACGAGTCCAGAACAAATCCATCAGCTGCAGGGAGTGCCTGTACTTTCAACATCCTTCACCAGCAAAGAATGTTTTCCATTCTGCTCAGGAAGTGCACCCCTTTATAAACATGAGAATCAAAGCCCTCTATTCTTTAACAAAATATGTCTCAAATTAAAGCGTTAAATCTTTCCTTAATCAAAGGAGCACCAGAGGTTGAACATCTGAGCAGAATCATTTTGCTATTCAGATTTATCATTATTATTACCAGAATAGTGCGTAGTGACATAAAATGGACTGAGAGCTCCTTTGAGCAAAGCACTGTGCAGAACATAGGGGACGCGCCGGCACAATGGGAAGCCAGCGAGTTAGTACACCCTGAGACACTACCCCATCTTACCAGATACATGTGTGCTCCTGACCTATTATAATTTCAAAGTTAGTGTAAACCATTTTCGTGGCAGTGCTTCAGGATAGTTTAATTTAACCTGCTCTAATTTACATCCACAATGAAATTAAAGCATTCACAGTCAGCTACCAAATTTCAGCCAAGAAGCAGAACTTCCAGCAGTGCAGAGGTGTGTAATGCGCTGCCTCGCTTGCGACTGTGCAAACATGGCCTAAGAAAGTCCTCAACTGGCAGAGCTGACAACTGAAATGGCAAAATGGATAAAGGGTGTGTGCCAGGAGAATGGCATAGTTGAGTCGAAGAGATGAAATAACTTGTCCCAAGTTGAACTAATGGCAGAGCCTAGAAACTAATGGATTTCCTTCCAGACAACCTGCTCTATCAAGCGAGCTATTCAAACCTACCAATTCGTCTCGCCATAACTTTGCAAACAACTTCTGTGACCAATACACATCAAATGCTCCTACAAGGGCAGGACTCCCAGATTGGTTTATGAGAACAGCTGTCTATACCAAGCTCTTGTGCCTATGGGTACAATACTCTACCTATTGGACTTTGCTACCTCTAACAACATTCTCCCATACAAGTCACTAAAATGGCTACGCTGGGTCAGAGCAGAAGTCCATCTAGCCCCAAATCCCGTCTTCAACAATAACCAGAAGCAGATGCCAAGAGACACAGGTATGGAGGACACTAACAGAGATATTACCCTCGAGCACATTCCCAGCCTTCTACAACACGATGGTTTAGCACTTCACAGAGAATCTTTTGGAGGCAATTCCTAAGTACTTAGCATCCTCAGTGGATTTCTATGCAATGAAGTTATCCATTCTAATTTTGAACCCATGTAAACTTTTAGCATCTTAATACCCTGCGGCAAACCACTTTTTTCCCCCTTTAAATGGTGCTCAAATCTCCAACTCTTAAGATTCAAAGTCTGCTGCTCAAGCTCAGCTCCCCAAGCTGACCCATCTTTACATCTCCAAACAATCTTAAGGTTTTACTCCCATTCACCCAGTCAAAAGTTGTCCTTGTCTACAATCACCACATTCCCCGAATTTTCAATTATCCCCATCCTCCCCTTCCACCAAGTATTCAGCCAGCACCATCAAGAACGATGGCAACATCAGCCACAAGAGCAAAACTGGCAGGGAAGAAAATCCTCTTTGCAAAAAGACTATTGCTTGGGGTAGGAAGCAAGCTGTCCATCTCTACACCTGTTGTCTCTCTGTGTTGAGCCTCCAGTCTATCAGCAAACAGACATCGCCCTTGCAACACACGGAGATGAGTACCAGCATTGTATCTACATAACTCAGGTAAGAGATATAAAATCATTCCATTTGTAAAGTAAAGCCGTTCATATCATTTTTTGGTAACAATGCGGTATTGCCATCACAACAGTGACAATAACATGCAACTGCTATCAAGGCTACCACTTTGTCTTGCCATAACTTTGCAAGCAACTTCTGTGACCAATACGCATCAAACATTCCTACAAGGGCAGGATTCCCAGATCGGTTTATCAGAACAGCTGTCTACACTAAGCTGTCATGCCTATGGTTACAAGAATGTGCCATGGCTAATCTGGATCTGGGTGGGATTAACTCCCTACAGCTGCTGGTGCTGAGATTCCTGGCTCTATTTAATTTGGCAAAGAACCACACAGGAAGCTGAAAGACTCAGTCACTATAGTGAAGCTTCTGACATTTTTGTCCCTGGACCCTGGAGAACCCAAACACAACTCCTGCCAGAAATCAGGAAACTATTCAATTTACACAAACAGGCATGTAAACTCAGGTTGTAGTTTTGCTACCAATTTAAGCTGCCCAAAGTGCAAGTTGTCTCTGCCCTCGCCACCTCCCTTGGCAGCGTGTTCCCACTCCCTCTCGGGTGCCAGCACGAGAAAGGAGCTGGACACACACACACACACACTCAGGGAGCCCAAGGACACACACAAAAAAAAAAAAAAGGAAAAAACAGAACACCTTAGCTTTCAGCCAGATCTGCTCCCTAGCCTGATTCACCTCTAGCCACACAAAAGCAAATTGCCTGCACCAGGGAAGGAGCAGCTGCCAGCAAGGGCAGAATTACCTCTAGCACTAGGACTGAATTAAATAACCATGAGACAGCAGCGTGGTAGGACTGCGCTCCGCTTTCTACAGAGCTCAGTGGTGTTGGAGCAAAGGAAGGGAACGGGTCTGTTTGTCTGCAGCACGACGTAGATCACGATCCGGCCATGACTCTGGACAGCCACTTCTTAAGATGATTTAAATATCTATAAACATTGCCTGTTCAAGATTAAACAAATTAGTTGGTCTGACAGTGCACATCTACTAATTACTTCACCAACCTTTGGGTAGTTTATCTAAGCCATTAAGCCTGCCTCAGCTTTCTTAATAGAGAACATACTTCAGTAACGACGTACTGTTCAGATCCACACCTAATTTCACAACCTCTCATCTTCATCTCTGCCAGGTGGAGAAAAGGACTACCCAGCACCCCTTGCTTTCAGCCTCCAGAGAAAAGCAAAGGTCTGTGTGAACCTAGGACACAGAGTACCCTACATTCACAAGACCTGATCTTTCCATTAAACGGGTTTATCAGGGAGATGGGAGACTTGCACTGACCATGCCTGTTCTGTGTTTGGGAAGCTTCGGTTGCTGGGAATGTCTACCTGGTGCATATCTGTAGCCAATTAGTTGTAAAAGGCACCTCCTGCAGAGCCCATCAAAGCCACCCCAATCCAAAAGGGTTGCTGCACAGAGATCTGAAGCTCTGCCTTCCTCCTAGAGGGAGGCAGAGAATCCCCACACCATACAACACAGTAAAAGATCAAATCCAGGAATCAAACTCAGATATCTCACTCATGAGATCACTAACGCTGGCAGAAACATCGATTTTAATCAAAATCAAATAAGGAGTGAGCCAGTGAACCTTCAGAGAGCTGCCACAAGCAAAATATGTACAGCTTCACTTTAAGACAACAACAACAAAAATCTCATAGCCACATCTGTACCAAAATACATTAGACATCGGCCACGTTAGCCATCCCACTTGACTTATTCCCGCTGGCACATGGCTGCAAATTGCATCCCCTTATACTGTAATGCCTAAGAGGATTTGCCCCAAGAGAGAGCTGACATGACTGCACCAACCTTCTCCCAAGGGTTTTTCCCAATGGAAGAAAGGTTTAATTTGCAGCTAGTGCTCTATACAGTACTTTCTCCGTTAGAGGCTGCAGGGAAAAAAATGCTAAATCTGTGCATCTCTCTGCAGCCAGGACCAACTACACCTGCTCAGTCCTGCAGAGAGAAGGAATCTTGTCCTTTTTCTACTGATATAGTTATTCTTATTGCCAGGATCTTTGATCTAATGCCCTCACCAACAAGGGGCTCATGTCTATAGGCTTGTATATTCTCAAACATTTGGTGCCTCTAGTATGCCTCCATTTACAGCTTTGATTTCTCAAGCAACTTCCTCACCAGGAAACTTAACAACGGAGTGTCTGAGATATGGGCAGAAACGTTTCCCCACACATCCCCTTTCAAATGCTCCACGATAAGAGTCACACATAATGCCTCCTATTAACTAAAGACCTTTTAGAACCAAAATCAGAGGCAATCTGCAAGATACTGAAGTGAAGCTGTTGAAGTAGATTTTAGGAGTAAACAGAGGTTTAAGAGTCTTTAGGTGACAAAGAAAGAGCCACAATGTCCACAGTTAAATACTGCAATGTACTTTTTAGGCCTTCCAAGCAGCATTTTTTTTTTCCTTCTCACCCGCTCCTTTTCATCTAAAGCATCCTTCTGTGCATAAAACAATTTTGCAACTCCTTTGCAGACAATGGATTCCACTAAGCAAAAATAACTGAAAAAGTAGAAGAAGAAAGTATAAAAAGAGCCACAAGAAGATGTAGTAGCAGCCCAGACACACCTTCAACACTGGCCTTTTCATTTTAGTTAAAAAGTTTCATCCTTGTTATAGAAACAGGGACAATTATGTTCTCCAATCTTTAAGGAGGGTGGCTGAAAATCATTAGCAACACCTGCATCTGCAAATCATTTTGTAATGCTCTGAATGAAAGATGATAATAAATTGCACTGACATTTATGGAACATTTGCAATTTCATCATTCAAGAGAACACAGGGATTCTGGAGGAGAAGCATGATAGAAAATCTTATATGATAGGAAATAATATAGGTAGTTTGCATTTATATAGCTCCCACCACCTGAGAATATTTAAAAAAAAAAAAGACATCAACTGTAGCTCTGAACATCTTTCATAAGATTCTATAGGTTTCTTACCGATCTCCAATCGGAAAAGGAAGACACAAAATAGCAACTTTTGCCTCAGTTCATACAGCGGGGTAAAAGGCAGAAGAAACAACCAGTTAGAAATTCCTTGCTCTACCTACCCCATGGCTTCTTAAATGCTGAAGTGTCAACATCAGAAAAAGAAAAAATTCTCTAAAACATAATGAAGTGGCACAGAAATATTTATCAACATTGCAATCTTGGATAGAGTTCAGCCTTTTCGCAATATACTCTGAACCAGAGATGAAGTAAGTTGCATAGTATGTATGTAATTTATTCCTAAAGCAAATTCTACTGTAACTTAATTAACATACAAATACAATTTTTCTTCCATTCAATAGTAAAAGGCAAACTCTATTCTGTTTTCCTAATGAACTACAGTTAAAGTTTCTTTTGTTTCAGCTCTCCAAGAATGGAAGCATTACTAGTTTATTTCTAGACTTTTTCTTTTAACCTTCTTTGTTGCAGGAATTTCGGGGAGAACGAGCAAGCATAAACCAAAAAGACTTCCTAAAGCCATTTGGACTTAATTGTTTTCAACCCAGCAGTCTATATTTCAGCATTATCATGTTGTCTAGCCCCCTTTTAATTCTCCCCAAGACTCAGAACATGGTTAGCTGGGGAGCAAAGAAGAAACCAGGTGGCTTATGAATAATTATCACTTTTTACAGTACTTGCCTACATACATTCCTACTAGCACACTGTTCTAAATTTAATGGGATTCTGAATAGTCTGAACATAAAGAGAAGTATTTACATGGAGCAGCATTGTCTGACTTGGTTGATTTACTGTTGGTAGAAAGAACTCATTAGCTGTCAGGCCGGTTGTTGAAAAGACCATAATGCCAATGCACAAAGTTGACATAATGAAAATAAAGGAAAGAATCTGGGCCAAATTCACAGGCAATCTGTAAGGTAATGTAATTTATATCCACTTATGCTCACTCAGATTCCCTTAGAACTTGTTCTACCCAATCTATTGATGCATGAGGGGCTCTAAATTGATGTAATTTATATGCCAAAGAGTCAGAAATGCTGTAAGGCCCCAAAGTCGAGGGCACTTAAAGTCACGCTTTCCTACATATTGTTCTCTTCGTTAATCTGTCCTGAATCCTCCTTCCTTTTACTGTTTCAGCCTGTGATTTATGCCATTGAGAATCCCTGAAATGCAATGGGCCAAGTGAGAGGCAGAGTGTAGGTAAGCGAGCATGACTCTAAGGAAATCTAAGCTGATGTAACACAGAAGCCAGGTGTCTCTCACATGCACATCTACTCTCCCCATCACTTAAATTCAATTTGAGATTTGGCTCTACAAGTCCTCCATTACAACTAGCAATTGAATTTGCTACTCGAATGATACAAGCAGCCACAGCTCGCAGACCCTCATTTTAGGGCCAGGTGACATTGTGATGATCTAGTTGGACCTTCTGCATACCAGAAGCCATCAAATATCACCAAGTAACCCCTGGATTGAACACAGCAAGCTGAAGATGAATAAGACAGACACCCAATGTTGATTTAAAGACTTCAAGTGATAGGGGAATCTACTGCATCCCTCAGCAATCTGTTCCAGCAGTAAATTACCATTACCTTTCAAAACACGCACCGTGTCATCTCTTGAATTTTACTGGCTTCAACTTTCAGCCATTGGCTCTTTCTTTGTTCTACTAGGCTGGATAAATTTCTTTCTGTATTTCTTATACACAGTATATCAGATTGTCCCCCAGCTTTCAGTTCAGTGTGGCATATTTTCTAGAACCGAAATCAAGAGAATACAAACATCGTAATCAAAATAGTTTTAGAATGAGTTGAGCTTGCACTGAAAAATATTTGTATACACTATCCTGATAAAAGCCTTTTCATTTGGAAGAGGAAACAGGACAGCTGGAATCTGGTGACCACAGCTTCCTTCTGCAGTTTCTGAACACTCCAGGATACTATCAGTTGAAGTGTTTACTTTACTCTTTCTGCTGGGCTATCTGAACATACTGGAAGGAAAGGAGAGGAAAGAAAGCCAGGGTTGCAAGCAGCATGATTGTTAAGCCACCACTCTTCAGTCCCTTCCAAAGGTCTCTGACTGACAGCTATTCTGCTATTCCACACTAAGCGAACACTCCATCACACACAGAAATGTTGCATGTATCCCAAAAATTCAGATTTTGCCACCATCTTCTTATGTAGAGAGGTATGTGGTGAGCAGTAGCTCTGGTGGCAATGACATATAGGCATATTTTCTGGTTTCCTGTTGAATTACAAAATACTTTGGAATAAAAAATCCTCACACCTCATGGGAAAATCTCATTTCAAATTCCATTACAACTTGAGGAGTTGCAGGAACGCACGAGAAACACACAAAGGGATGCTCTGGAGCGGTGTTCTGGTCTTCTACCAACCAGTAAATGGGATTATCCAGAATGGGATGTTTTCATGTGGTTTGCGTTCTTGTTTCTAAGCGCTACAAGAAGATTCATCAGACAATACAATATGCCACTGTTGTTTCTGATTTCAGAGGTCAGCGCGCTAATCTGTTCTGCACAGGATCGCTTGATGCTGCCTGTCCCAGCCAGAGAGATGTGAAAGGTTACGGTCTGCATGAATAAAAGGGCTGAAGCATAGACTAGCCCAATTTCTCTTTTGGTCAGAAACCTAACTCCTGGATAGAAACTAGCTGGCTCTCAGCAAAGTTAGTATTTCTCTATTATCTGTCAGGATTAGTGGCTGTTCATCAGGGGCATCTGCTCCCCAAAAGAGGCACAGCCTTCTCACAGGAGCATCAAACAGAGCCATGAGGAAGCACATCGCTGCAGCAAGCCACGAAGAGCAGCCAGCATCAAACACCGGTTCAGTGCTTCCTATCAGTTAATTCCTTTCATCCCATGGCCTCCTGCACCTCCAGGCTTGGCCTCTGTCTGCCTTTACACCGTCCCAAAATAAAATCCTTACTTCCCCCACCCACTTGGTAACCATCATTCAGTTAGTCTATGACTCATCTACTTCAAAACCCTGCTGACTCACAGCCCTCAAAAAAGAAACTTGCTCAAAGAACGTACAGAGACGCGGGCGCGCCATCCACGCCAGCGAGGAATTCATCCAAGTTGACCCGGTCTCTTTACTAGTGAAAGGCAAGAAAGACGCACTTCGTTTGTGAATCGTTATCATTTTAAAACCTAATTAGCTCGCAGTTATTTATAACCAAAGTATACTTCGATGGCCTGATTTCCAAAAATATTATGCACCTAGTAGCTCCCACCAAATGTAATGGGCACTCAGTAGTAAAAAAATAAGACAAGGCTACGCTGTTAGCTTTTGAAACAAAAATACATAGGCTGACTTCTTGAACCCACTGGCAAAAACTGTGACTTCAACATGTGATAATACATGTTTAACACCTTTGAAGAGTACGTGAAGTTTAAACAGCTGCGGAAAAAAAGAAGTGTATTGTAAAAAATAATAGTTAAAGACATTTCAGACAGAGCTGTCATTCCCGAGTTCACCGTGCTCCTTCACCTCCATATATTCTATTGAGAAGGCAGTGTCTTTACAAGGGAGGGACAACAGGCCCTCCTTAAAGGACAAAAATGAAACTACCAGACAAATTTGCCTTCCCCCGCAACTATAAAATCATTAGCACCCTGGATGAGGTACCAGAACCTCTTTTCATCAGAGGGCAAGGGCTTCAGCAGCTTCCTCAGCCCTGCCTCTCACCACAAGGTAGGCATTCCTTGTGTCTCCTTATAATGCAAGCCACTGACTGAGAAATGTCTGGTAGAGATACTGTAAATGCACTTGATTTCACCCCTGAGAAAGGGAGGATGTCTGGATGATTTCTTGAGGTCTCTTCTAATACTATACACCTTCTAACAAAATACTATCAAGACCATCAAGGAAATAAAACAAACTTCTTGCTGCAAGGTTATCCCCCCTGCTCTCCCCGTTTCTCCTGGACTCTACCAGAATTCCTCCTTCTCCACAAATCGCCCATTAAATGTAGTCTAGTTCAAATCCCTGCTTTAATATTCAGCGATTTACCTTCACCTCTCTCTAGCTACCACCAGCACCATTTCTCAGTCAAAAGTTATCAGGGTCATCTATCTTCACTAGGATGCAATCAGGTGGAATTCATAAAAGTTGGCAGCAGGATAGATCTAGAAACTTGCTCTAATATCTGGAGCTCACAAGCACGCAAGATTTAAAAAGAAAAACAACAAAAAAAAAAATGACAACAGGACCAGTCATCTTCTGAATTAACCATGGGACTCATCGCTACAACTTGAACTTCTTCAAAAATTTCTTACTGTTCACATCCAAGGAAGGCACCCACGCATATATACTAAGTATAAACTAATCAAGGTATTTCTCTGACAGACTAGAAAGAAAGATAGAGAAAATAATGATGTTATTTTTATTTCTCTTTGAAATTATTTGGGAAGAGCTAAGTACCTTGTTTAAACAGACAGGTTACATAGCTGGATAGACAGATTAGCCACACAAGACTAATACTGAAATGGTTCAGAACTGAATATCCAAGCCAGTTAGTAAATCCTCTCACTGTAATCTTGCTAGTTTTAAGAATTTATTCCTATCTACTAATTTAAACATTTACTTTTACTTGAGTCATTTTAAAAGATAAAAGACTGCATCTAACAGTTCTCATGAGCTGATACAGAACTGGCATGCATCACCTGTAAAAATGTAAATATTGTTTGAATGTTTTTCAAACAATCTAGATAGCATTGGACAAGAGAGAAAACCTCTGTAACATTAGATATTTGATAACTTGTCCCTTATCTGCTTGATGTGACATTTAGGAAAACACATTTTTAAAAGTCAGTGATGTATTCTGACTTTAACTGTGGTGCTTCTTGTGCCCCAGAACCTCAGTAAAATCATAAAAAGGAGGAGGAAAACCGAAAAACTTTAATAACATCTCCCAAAGCAATAATTAAAAAAACCCTACTTCACTATTATAATGTAAAATTAAATAAGACTAATATTTTATTTGAAAAATCCCACCCAACATATTTTCTCAACCCCCGAAAGAAAGATGTGCCAAAGATTGCAGAGTTCACCGGGGACTTCAAAGTTGTTATCAATCTCTATATAGAAAGCATTCAGATACTGCAGTGATGGGCAGCAGTAGAAAACCCTAAGAGAGAGAGAAAAATAGATAAAATGCCCTCAGGAACAAGCTTCTTTCTAGGAAAACTTACTAAACCAGGGCTTAAATTGAAACAGTATTATTTTTCTATGTAGTGGCAGTTTTTCATCTCTTAACTCTCTATTGTTTGTAATACGCTCACAAAATGAAATTTCTTTCCTAAAGGCCAAATTCTGCCAGTCCTCTTCCCAATGAATAATTCCTCATCGCGTATGCAGTGCTGCAATTTCAGCAGAGCTGCTCACAAGGTGACGTTGAGCTGTGAGCACACCTGGATGGCAGGACGGGGCCCAAAGGGAGAACACCTCACAAGTTATCACTCTCCCAACGTGGGCAACCCATTTGTCAGTAAATCACTTCTACCAACAACAACGGGAAGAAAATTAATACAACTAAACAAATCAGGCACAGGATTTTCCTCTAGGTGTCTGCTTTGGATATTCCCACTGTCAATGCTGAGTAAGCAATAGATACAGCAGCACTCAGCAGCAATAAGAAACACGAACCCAAATTTCAAAATGCATGTCTAATTAAAAAAAGTCAGTGATCATCAGCTGAGTGGTAACCCCACAGCCTCGGTCCATAAACTCAAGAAATACTCAGGTCTGCAACCTGTACCTAAACCCAGGGAGCCCCAGTGAGGCTATCTGCTACATCCCCATCTTTTTGGAAGACTGCATTTTGCTTTTTTTGCATGACTTTTGAGCCCTTTAGGTATACCGGGGTTAGATATTCAAGCTTTTCTCTGCAATCTAGAGGCAGCTAAAAATTGGTACATACCCAACCACACATATTGAAAATTTAGACCCTTTTGAATTTATTTACCTTTAGGAATAACAGATTCCTGCCACTTAATATAACTATGAGAGCTGGTAACAAACCAAAGCAGTGAGTATTTTTCAAAATGCATGTTTCATAGAAATAAACTCCACGTAACTGCTAGAGAAGCTTCTGTCACATCTCTCCTGGTCTAAGCAAATAATCATTTTCTGACAGTCCTTGCACCCCAAACACTGTGAGATTTTTAAAAAATAAAGAGATATAAGGGAAGAAATTATGTTGATCCTCATTCTCCAATCTAAGTCACCAAAGGCAAATGAACAATAGAGTTATTTAAATCATTAATATTATGCTGCTAACAATATGAAGCGTTACCTGTAAGAGATACAGAAGTATTTGCTTTTGGAAATGCATTATATCACTACTGTAAAAAAACAAAAAAAACCACACCACAGTTCTTCCCTTGGTCTCCCAACCCCCTTTCTTTCCCCCTAAGAAAAATACAGGAAAAGTGAGAGAAGATTTCCCTGACAGCTTGTAACTGCTATTTAAAAAAAAAAAAAAAAGGTAACATTTAAGCCCTAAGGAGCTCCTGGTCTTCAAAAGTGCAAAGTACACACGGTTCTAGTTGAAGTTAATAGGAGCTGCAGGTGACCAGCACTTCTGACTCTGAGGCCCCAAGCTACTGTACAAAGCACTGTCCCTTTGAAATTTCAGCCTAACATTTATCAGCAGCCAACTTGCTGAAGTGCAAGATGTATGCATCCCTTTCCCCCACAGTATTTACTTTTTTAACAGCACCGAACAGTCATGGGAAACATGGCTCTCCTGCAACATTACAGCCCTAGAAAAATGGGAAGCGAGTACGAAAAAATTCCAATACTCATCCGCACCCAGCGCACACCATGATATTTCTAGAGCTCTCATCTGCTGGGAAGAGACTTGCTGTCTCACACTGACCTCAGCTGCTTTGCTCTTTTGTCCAGTTCCATTTCATTCCCCACGAAGCCAGCCAGCAACATCAGCTATGACTTTGTTTTTGAAGTGCCGGCATACCGACACAGGCACCTCCAGAGAACCCCACCGCAGCCTTTGTTGGCCGCTTTGCTGCCAACACCCAATATCTGCGAGGCAGCAACGCATGGGACAATGGCCACCAAACAGCAAAGATGGAGAAATTAAATCCCAGACAAGCGTAAATGTAGTTGTGAACTGAACGCGTACAACTGCAACCCTAAATACTAGCAAAGAAAATGAAAAAAAAAAAAAAAAAATAGCAATGCCTGAACTGGGAAGGTAGAGTGACTCATTCCCAAGGTGATGGAGTAGCACACCGTATACGGGTAAACAACAGACACTGGTTACCACCTACCATCCAGGTCCTGGCACTGCTCTGCAATGCAGCCTCCCACCAGGCACTTCACTTCTCTCTGCTTCTGTTCCTACCCACCTTCGTGAGCCTGCCTTATTTACATCGCTCATAAACTCTTGCAGGCAGGGACCATCTCTTACCCTGGTTTTGTATGCAGCTCAGCACAACAGAACTGCACAGTCAGAGGCGATCTGCAAACAGTAAAACGCTGTCAAAAATAAATAAATAAATAAACAAAGAGGTGAAGAGTATGACTGGTTTAGGAAACACAATTGCATTATCTATATAAAAGAAAAGTTATGATGGTCAAACGGCTGAACAAACATCGTGACATACACATAAGCATTAGCTGAAAGAAAAATGAGAACCAGAAGAGCTCTTAAAAGGATGAGAAAAAACAAACAACGGGAAAAAAAATCCAAAACTGAGAGAAAATGGTAAAGAGGTAGATTTGCTAAATCACAAAAGATGGACAAATCGTACAATAAAAGTAAGGCTTCTGGCTTTCCTTCCATTCATTTCATGCCAATGGTGCCCACACCTCGTGCCTCAGCCTTTTCAAGGTCTGTCCTTGTCACCTAAGCATCAGATTGCCTCTTTGCCACTTGGGCTGGTTAAAAAGAAGGCACAAACTTACCTGACCATCTCTCCTGAAAGAAAATGAGAATGTGGGAAACATGAGGAAAGAAATGAAAATTCATGTATCTCTACCCCAGAATAGCTGACTAGCACAGAAAGGAAGTCACCCAACTGAAGGTTAAGAAATAATAAACAACTAATAATTTACTCCCTTGCTAAAAGACCAGGAGAGATGAAGCATAAATGCAGTCTACTTCATCGGCTGTTGTTGGAGCATGGCAGTCATACTTCATTCCTCAACACGCATTGTAAAAATCACAATCTACATCTTTGTGGCCATTGGCACCGTTCCTCGTTCTGCTTTTAAAACACCAATAATCCACCCTTGTTTATAGTGTTTTCACATATTTAAAACAAAACCCTTGGGACACAAGAAGTTATCAGCATCAGGAATATCATCAATTTCTCTCCCATCCACAATGTACCTTTGAGTCAAACAAGCCGTAATTTTTCAAAACACAACTACTTCCAACACAACAATAAGGGAAGCACATCCAATAATGTTACAAGCCAAGATGAGAGGAATAAAAAAAAAAAAAAAAAGTAATGACAACAAAAATCCAAAATAAGCCCTGGCAAGACACACAACGTCAGGCATGAGAAAACCAAAGCCAGTTGGCTCTAGAGAATCTGCATCTATCAACCACTATTTAGCTAACACCTACCCATAAATAACTTCTTTGCTATTCCCTTGCCGATTAAGAGGGTGCTGTAGATTGGAAAAATAATCCTGAAGGACTCGAACGCAGACCAGTCCTTACATGACGCTGATCAAATCGTGACAATCGTTTGGAATACCCCTCCCACCTCCACCTGACAGGAGGTTCCGCAAGGGCCAGCAAGGCTGGGGGCTGTGCGCAGGCACTGTTTGAAAGAGTTTCCCCCCCCGTTACTTGGAAAGATGCAAGTAGTCCTTTATATCCTTATCCAGGTGTCCACTAAGTTTTTAACGTCTTCCGGAAAAAATTGGGCCGACCACTGTCTGAATCTCTACAACAGTGCAAGCTGGGCCCTCACCTGCCCCTCATATGAGTGGTCACACACCACAAACACCCTTTTCACCTGGGCACCTTCAGTAGGACTGCAGACAACCCCCTTCCCCAACACTGAAACAACAGGGTATTCCTCTCCTCCAGAAAGTGCTTCCTTTTACTCAGCTCCATTTCTCCTCTTCCCTAACCGACAGGCTGAAGGGCTGGAAGGTGTACCATCACACCAGCTAGGCTGGTTTAGGCACTCACTTCAGGTAAGTGACTTTTCAAAGTGCTCTGTAATTCTGGATGCCTCATCTGGGAGTTGTATTGGGTCTGGCTTCGAAAGTTTTGGAGACCTCCATCTGTCAAAGTTGTGGGTACTCAGCACTCATGGATAACTAGAGATTAACATGCCACCTTCTGCAAATGTTTTCCCTTTATTTTCCCAGCTTTGCTTCCACTCTTATACCACTCACACATTACATTTGCTCATAAAGCAGCAACAACTTTCCCCACCTTCAGGTTCTGCCCAAAAAGAAAAGGTGTGGATGCTACACAGGTCTATCCCCAAACTCTTGATAATCTAATATAGGCTTCTGGAGGCCGAGACCATTATTTACATACAGCCATTACATGAGCAAATAAGGTGTTTAAGGCACCTCTCAGAATGGGCTCTGAAGATTAGTTAATGTTTATACAGCTCGCTGAAAACTGAAATGACTGCTACATGCTAAGTATTACCATCACAAGGGATCCATTTAAGTAAAAGCAGGGCAGAAAGTGAAGGAAACAAAACTTATTTCTTCTGTCCAGCACAATTATTGCCAGACTTATGCATGCTAAAAACACCCAATAACCCATCTAACACAGTAAATTAATGTTTATGCTATTAAGTTTAGACAATCTTATGCTGAAAGCTTTTCAAACTACAGGAAATTGCACGTTGTGCAGGGACAACTGTATACAATTACCGTGATTTTGTAAAACGGCAGAGATATAAAGCAGAAACTGAGTGGCCGGCAAAGCTTCTAACTCACACAGATAACAAGTATGTCCTGGCAGGCCAGTGGTCTACAGCTTCCTCACGGCTGTTTCTAGAGATGGGAATTATAGCCATAATCTCAAAATTCAAGATGAGTCAGTGCATTGCACACCTGTATCTGCGAGGCAATGACAGACAGGTGGGATCAGCAGGTACCACTACTGCCATCCTGAAGTCACCATACATCAGCCGGATTTATTATTATCCCATCTTGCATCACCAGCCGGCACCTATAGTAGAAGCACCACCAAAAAGGGCACTGTTACTGGAAATATTTGGATCAACCCCAGTGTTTCTTTAGGATGCAAAAGCTCCAAAGAGATACAAAGAGCACAAACATGAAATCCAGCAAGTGCGACGCTCTCCCAGGCAGAATGCTCCCAGCTGCTTTGCTAAAGGCCACAGCAATACATCTGCTTTATGCTTGTTTTCACGAAGGACTGTTTAACAGTACTTAGTGCAGCTCTACCTTGACACAGTAAACGTTGTCTTAATGCAGCCTGGGTAAAGCATTCAGCTTACCAAGTCCTACTGCACGCTTTGGCAAACATCTGAAGGACTGCAGTGCCTCTGACTTTTTTCCTGACGTCTTTCAGGTACGGAGCAGTATTAAAGGTAGTTTTTGTGAATGCAAAACCAGGCAGGGACGCGTATGAGAGCTATCGGTCCTATTCTTTACCTTATTCATTGTACCGTTCACAGCTCTCTTCATCACCAGCCTCCCTTCTGCTAAACAATTTCAGAAGTGTCATTTGCACACGAAACAAGTACATATTATACTGTTCAGTTACATATGGTAGATTATCGGTTTGCGTGTATCAGCTAAGCAGAACATCGACAGCTGTGTAGACACATCTCAGCTGATACTAAAAGAAGTCTCGTCGGCAGTTTTTTGATCTTAAAGTAAATACACTGAAAAACTTAGCTCTAATTAGGCTGAAAGGCAGATATGATTTTCTGGAATGAACACTAAACGAATGCTGCCGATAACACCATCTTTGCAAAATATCTTGTTTGCTTTGTCTTAAAAAGACAACATTTTCAAGAGAAAATATTCTGACTTACGAATTGTACGTCCCTGCTGTTTGTGTGCTCACAAAAACCTGAATTTTGTATTTTAAGCTGCGTGTTATGCTTCATTAATATGAAATCACCACCCTGCATCACGGACATATTAGCCAAGCTCCAAGTGACCTAATTCATTTTTAATATTTCATAGTTTGTTAAAAGCTGAAACGAGAGATCACTAACACAAGCTCTGACACCCCCTGTCATGAATCAAGAGATGTAGGGAAAAGGTCATGTACTTACTAACTGGCACCAAACGAAATTCATCACTATAAAATGAGAGAACAGAAATGAAGACTGTATTTCCCATTATGCTTCTCTCTTCATAAGAGCATCCATCAACTTGCACGATACCAACAAGCAGAATTTATTTATATGCATGTCCCCCAATAAAAGGTCAGAGAGATGTGAGAAAGAGAAGAAATAAGGATTGCAGCCTTTGTCTAAGCAAGAAGTAGTTCCTTCCCTTTAAAGCAAACTCAGCAGCAACAGCCTTTGAAGACCAAAAGGAGAAACAATTCCCAACCACATAAAGAAACTAACAAGTCCCTTATATGGCTAAGAATTGCAATGCCTTTTTTTTTTTTTCCACAGCCGGAAAAATTAGAACAAGAGGGGAAAATAGAGCAAACTTTAAACAGGCAGTTCTCCGAGCACCAGGGAATTCACACAGGCACATCGTTCCAGCTTTAAGAAGTGCCAAATACTTTCTTCTTTAAAGGGAAGGAGGACATTACACCAGGTGAGTCCCTGAAATCTAGATTTTAACTCTCCTGCTGTAACTATGGATACCTAGCTTTAAAAACCTTTTGTGATGTAGCCGGTGCACAAGGCTCCCTTATCTCCTCTCTCCTCCGCTGTCAAAAAACGCCTCCACCTGAAGTTCCCTAATCTCCCTTTATCCTGCAGGTCACCAATGCACCACCTCAAGGTTTTGCCAGCTCTGGCACCGCGCGTCCAAACCAGCCCCTCTGCCCTATCTACTGCATCTTCAAGCTGCCTCTCGCCCTCCGGCAACCCGGGGGCGAAGGTTGCCAGCTTCGCAGCCAGGAAGGCAACTAGATCGTATCACACGTTGTTTCAAAGAACCGGAGAGTTTCTTGCAGGCAAGTCGAACAGGACTTGATGGTTGATCCAGCCCCGCCGCCTCCCGTCAGCGCGAGGCCGCACGCGGAAAGGTCAGGCTCCCGCGCAGCGTCGATACTGAACTTGGAATGGCTCAGCCCGGCTGGTCTCTAAATATAGCTGGGCAGAGGAAGGGCTGTGAAAGGGGGTGGGGAAGGGAGTGGGACAAAAGCCAAATGAGCAATCAGTTAAATAAAACAACATCATGCCGGTCCACCCGTAACACTCTCCCGCTCTTCGCCACCGTGCTCTCCAGCGGAGTATTTAAGCGCAGCTTCAGCATTTAGTCTACTAACGCAAACTCACAGAACAAGAGCAAACTGCTGTTTGATTTACACTTGCAGGGGAGGGGGGAGGGGATACAAATCTGTTCAACAACCCTTCTTCTTGAATAAATTTGAATCACACAGGAGTGACATCACTTCCACTACATGACAGCCCATAAATCATCATCAACCACATGGTACCATCCATAAAGCATGTGTCACGGAGACACCAACGAGGAACAAAATATCAGAGCGCTTTACATGGTAAACATGCAATCTTATGCGTCTTCAGGCTTCTACTATAATCTATATAAGTCAGGTGGTTTATTTCATTCATTTGCATCTGAATTAAGTCAATACAATTAACAGAGAAACCCTTACAGAAAATCTATCCAAACAATGTCATCTGCATAAATGTACCACAAATGAAACACTTAAAATGTAAATATTTACTTTTTAAATAAATGACCACATTTGATACTGAAGTTGACTTTACAGCAAATAAGCAGAGAGCAAATTTATCCCCACCATGGTTGCAAGCAAGCACAGAAACAAACAAGGAAGACATGAAGAAAGAAAAGGAAAACAAAAAAAACTAAACTGTCATTGCATCCAAAAATAAGAAAAATAATCTTTTTCTCTTATTTGATAGTGTAGGGCCTGAAAAGTGTTTCAGCCAATAAAAACTTCTAGAAAAGATTAGACTTAGCGGTAAACCAACAAAATCAAGACGACAGTACAGCTGAGGAATTCAACAGGAGCCTCCAGTCTGTAACTACAGACAGGAGGAGCAACCTTTGCTTCACTTCTCCATTTGGAAACACTGTATCCTCAGGAAAGACACACACAGAAAACTGATTTGTTTCCAATTTCAGAGAGGCTACACAGTATTTTTATCGTAAGAACTATATAAATAAAAGCAAAACTAGCTCTCCCTCTATCCTTGACTTTTTGTGGATTAACCACGCTTACTCTTCCACAGAAATTGCTAATCTTCATTATAGGCACTGGGCTCCATGCAAAACATCTATGGCAATTAGACTTCCACTACATATAAATCGTACCTCAGCTGTGGCAGAGAAAGAAACAGACAGAAATACAGAGCATCTGGTTTTTGCTGCTCATTCTCCAAAATTATAAATCAGAATAAATGTTAAATAGAAATTATAGCCATAGAAAACCCCAAAATGCTGTTAAATATCACATGAAGTATCTCCTCACCCACTTGTACAATGTAGAATCATTTTAACAGACTGTTCTTGTTTCTTTTGTAATCTGTGGTTTTTTATTATTTTTTTTTTAAACCTGCATATTGTTCAGCTGTCCTGGTTTTGCCACGGAGAACAGTATGTGCTTTGTGGGCCCGATTCTGCCTTACTGAAGACGACTGAAGCTCTTTCATTCATTTTTTCAAGGAAAGCAGAACAGATCCCTCTCCCTATAAATTCTATTCAATAATATTATTGTTAATCAGCCACTTAAAATATTAGTATGCCACCCTGCTTCAGTAGTCACCATTCTCAGGCTGATACCCTGCACGCTTAGAGTATCTGTCTGTGTAAAAGTGTTTACTTCTAAACTTCCCCGCATCACTCAATCTTGCCCATACAAGTGGGAAAGCAATTGCGAAACATCACTACACAAACACTCACAATATAGGCTGTGACAATATCTGAGTAAATCACTGTTCTCCATCTCCCTTCTCTGCCCATCTGCAGTCTTTGGTATGGAACAACTATATCATAAAAGCTCTTATTCACACATGCTTTTGATATTACACTATTTAATCACATACAGCTGTAGCTGATGAGACTGTTACAAAACACAGTTTTAATGCAGCACTGGAAGCAAGTTCTGGAGACACATCAACCATTTTCCTCTACATAAAATTTCTAACATTAAAAGACTTTTCTTCAAGAAAAACAAAACAGAAAAAAAATAATAATAAAAACAGTCCACTCATTTTTTAAAAAATCTGCTTCTCTTCCTGGACGCTCCGGAATGGGCTTGTTTGCAAGTGAACTCAAAGTCCCTGCCTGGAGTATAGATAGTGACAAACCCACTTCCCCCACACCAAAAAAAATAATAATTAAAAAACCCTGCTTGCAATTATATGCAAAGGGAACACTATCCAGGCTACTTACAGCAAGACCTGAAATGAACTCAGGCATTCTCCTTGGAACGCATCTTTTCTTATCTGGTTTTTAATACTTGGAAATGTAAGAATTGACAATCTGATGATTTTTACCAAGATACTTTAATTCAAGTGTGAATAAACATCAGGCTTACTTTGAAATGCCTCCACCAAAAAAAAAAAAAAAAAAACAACACCAAACCAGTATTTACTTTTCAAGATGCACCTTGTATAAGGAATTCTAAATTATAACTGTTAACACACACAGCATTGGCCACAGCAAGATCTATGTAGCCTAATCTGGCAAATGCTTGTAACTTCCATCTTTTGTTATGGAAGTAAAATATATGTTTGCCAAACAGATCTCCATAGCATACAGCAATAACACAAATGTTTGAGAGTAAAAAAATTAACTTTTCTTTCCCACAGTTGTGGTTGTTTTTGTTTAATTTAAAAAAAAAAAAACACAACAGGCTTGCATTGAGACAACACAGGAAAGGAAGATCAACTAAGAGATTCGACATGATTTTAATATATATCATGGTGTCCCTTACAGCAGCAAAAGTATTTTTATCCAGGCATGTAAGGATAAATGGCATACAGAACTGGAAAACAAACGAGTTCATATATTTCTGCATTTTTTAGAGGAACATAACTTTTATCTTCCTTATTGTTTAAAGCAACTGGCAAAATACTGGAGTTAGATATTAATATTACTGTCAAAATTACAGCCAAGCTTAAATATTTTTAAATGGCATTTAAACGAATCTGTATTTCTTTCGGGCAGCTCTCAGAGGCATTTAAAACACGCTGTGATGGACCGAATCGAACAGGGGCTAAGTGCGAACAAACTTCATTCCTAGAAATGCATTTCTCTATTTGCAAGTGTTTGCCTTTACTTTGGCACGATCACATGGGCTCCAGCTAGACTTTTGAGCTCTGGCAGCGATCCAAGCTGCAGATGGTTGGAAATGCAGCCTGAAATCAGTGTGTGGTTGATGAATTACTCCTTACACCTGACCCCTGCTTCACACCAGGCACCAAACACAATCTGAACACTACCAGCCAGAGAAGCCCTGTCAGGCATCTCCGTATCTGGAACGCTTTCTTCAAGGCCTTCTGTATGGCCAGATGGCCAAAAGTGGGGAATGCAGTAAACTCGCTAAACAGAAACGTGAGTGACAAAAGAGCATGGGATTGGTAGGTACAAGGTGAAGAGAGGCAAGAGCTTTGCGCCAATTCCAAAAATACGCTTTCTAAAAGAGGCCGATGGAGCGAGGAGGGAGGCGTGCTCGTGGCATGCAACTGAAAGAGGTCCTCGATTCCTTCGTGCCAAAGGATGCCCTAAAAATAGCAAAAAAGAAACAAAACCCATACGCATACTCAAATGTATACCCATAAAACGACTTCATTGAGCTTAAACTCTTCTAAGTACACCTGTTTGAATTTCCCAATTGTTTTTTCCTCAGCTGGTGCATATATCTGTCACTTCACAGACATGCTTATTAAGCCACTCTTGCCTGTGGGCCAGCCTGCATGCTTTTCACATCCATAGAGATGGGATTTTATTTATGTCGGTGTTGGGAAATCACACTTCTTCCTTTTGCATGTGTTCACATGTGCATCAGGCATACAGAGATGAAGAGGTATTGTGGGTACAGTAAACGCCGCCTCTCCGTTTGGGGTATTTCAGCCTTCTGGCTGGGTAGCAGAGTCAACACCATGGGAGTTAAACTGCCAAACCCAAACCATAACTAATAGGTAGGAAATACCTGGAGAACATATGAAAGCAAACTGCAAGGAAGTAGCTGCTAAACGGGCATATTTTTACCCCAAATGCAGGTATAGCGATCGCAAACCAAACGATTCCTGTTGGCACGTAACTAACTGTGGCACCTCCTCCTCTCTACCCAAGTGATTCAGGTTTTTGTCAGTGGACTGTTTGCAGAGAGAGCTTACCCCAGCTCTAGGTCTAATCATAAGCTACAGAGGACAAAGACAAAACAGAGTCTACGAAATTAAAGAGACTCTTTCAAATATACTCAAATAATTTGGTTAATATTTTTTCCCCATTTTTCATATCATTACATGACATTTCACGGTGCTTAGTTTTGTTTTCCACTGTGCACAATGGCAAAGAGAAAGGAATTCACTTTAGCAAGCAAGAAACTAAAGAAATAAATTCAGACTGTAATGCAAGATTTGGCATCGTTATCATTTCATATGTGAAAATTTACAACATACTCCTGTAAACCAGTTGTTTGAGTAGTCACGCCATCAGCAAGGGTGCAACTAAGGAAATGCACTTGACATCTCGGAATAAAATAAAAAACTATTACAGATTCTCATCAGATATACATGAGCTGAACCACCTCCGTGCAATATTCTTTGCAGCAAGAACACAAGACTATCCTTCACTTACAACAGCAACAAAAAATGCTTATTCTGAAAAAAACTCCTAGGACAACTGGACTCTGCTCTCAGGATCTGCCTAAAGAAGTTCCAACAATGTACTTTCAAACTGCAGTTGTCAGACAGCATCACGCCAAAACAAGAAAAATAAGGTTATATCTTTCCTTAAACTCAGTGCTTGTCCTTAAGAGACGTATTAAATTCCTTGGAATTGTCTCTTAAGACAATTCCAAAAAGACCTTTCCCCCCCCCCCTTTTCATTTTCAGATGACAATGGGTTTATCTAAACCTGCAATTAAAGTTTTAGCTTCAGTGGTGGCATCTGATAATGAGGGAGCACAAGTAAATTGAATAATGAGTGTGTGCTTCATGTTCCACAAAAGGCCACGAAACACTAAAAACTTAAAGCAATCAGACAAACATATGGAACCCATTTTTTCTATTTATAATCCCATTACCCGTATAGCTATTCATTTACACCATTTCTGCACAACAACACGCTAGCTATGTTAGAAGACACAAACACAGAGTGTAGACTGAGATCTTGCGCAGCTCCGTGCTGCCCCAGGAGAAGGACGTGATGTACAGTTACGCGGGACTTCTCAAAGAAGAACCGAGACAACTTCACCAAACAAGCGAAGCAAAAGCAGCGCTTCACCCAAATGCGCTGGGGAACATGGCTTTCCAAACTTTGCCCGTTGAACGTGCTGCCACTCTGCGTTTCACAAATGCCATAAGAAAGCCCAGAATTTCTTTCTTAATTACAAATGAATGCACCCCCCCCTGCCCCCAGCGTGCATGACTATGAGCATAAAAACACATTCTTTCTGTAGAGCTGAATCCTACCAGGCTCAGTACAAAGAGCAGTTCTTGGAAAATAAAAAGCTGGAGTTCACAGGACAGCTGGGATCATACGGGGGTTTATTAATATGTGTTGCTCCAATAGGCATGATAAAAGATACAGCTCTCCACCACGACGTTATTTGATTACCCGACTATTAGCTTTAGACATACAATGGATCTAACTGCTTTAAAATGTCCCAGAAGCTGACGGCTAGCTTTAAGGTAACAAAATCCAGATGCTGCCTGTCTGCACTGCTCTAAACTCTTAAGGTCTATAGAAGAGAAATACTTGTGCACGTGTGTATACATACGCGCATGTATATGTATTTATTATTTAGGTTTTATGTATGCACTTAACTATGGAGCAAGGAAAAAAAAAGAAAAATTAATGCCATATAAAACATATCACCCATTTGAAATGTTACCTGTCCTTACAGTAATAGTGCATGTGTGCAAAGACAGACACACATGACTTTTCACGGGGCTGATAATTTTATATACCAGCTGTAAAAGTGCATTTAATTTATTTTTTAAAGCGTTGGGTTAAAAAAAAAAAAAAGCCATGGTACGAAAAAGCTATTGTTACTATTTTAAGCTCAAATACAAGGTTAAATTTCCTCAAAAAAAGCTTAATTTACAAAGTTAAAAAAAAAATGAGGGAAAAAAAAAAAAAAGACTGGCAAAATGTAAGCTACGTGAGTAAAAGGCATGGAATGTCCAATATTTCTCTTCCAATACTCGAGGCTATTGTTCTTTCAAAAAACACCATCAATTGTTTCATGTCCTTGGCTTGCCAGGTTTTGAGGAATAGCATCAGTCTGCGTCCCCCAATCCCCCAAACAGTTAAAGCTATAGGCAATATTGCAGTCAAGCTAGTGACGGGCTGCTGCTGCAACAGCAACAATACACACTAAACGGTCACAAAGGTAAAACGCAATTTGGATCGACCTTGAAAGGAAGGAAAAAAAAAAAGACAAACTAAAAATTATAAAAATCACTTCAAAATAAAAAATTTTAAAAGGCTAAATTTTACACAAAAAATAAAAATCTGCGCAATACAGTGAAAGAAACAGCAGAGCAAAGGAGCAAGAGGTAACCCTGCCATGAAATACAAGGCTGTAATCCTATTGAGCGGTTCTGGTGTCATCACAACCCCAACCAGCCTGAATCGCAGTTTTGACAATTAGTTAATTTATATAATGCAGTAGTCAAGCTATAAACATTAACGGGAAAGTAATTTTATTACCAAGGAAATATAACTTATCCTTTCAGAACTGCAGCCGGATCAACACGCTTCAACCCAAAAGTCTGGAGAAGTCAGCCTCCCCCGTGACATTCACCACACACAGACGCACACGTCAAATGTCCCATGTGTTAAATTTGCCACAGAAACATGATGTGTATATGTGTATGCAGTGCCATACGCACGTGTGTGCGCCCTGCCTATTTTTTTTTTTTCCTCCATAAAGGACGTTAGTTCATTAACTGAAACTGTTAATCAGTGGCTGCGAGGTCACACTTCAGACTAGTTCTCAGGTTTTTTTATTTTTTTTTATTTTTTTTTTAATACAGTGTTCTAACAGGGTTTGCAAACTTTCGTTTTAGGGATTTCTTTTGTTACTGTCCCTTGGTCACACAGGAAATCTTTTCAGAGAGCAGACTATTATACAATGGCATTAGAAAAATAAAGCTTTAATTAACTAACTCATGGCCAGGTAGTACTGACTTCCCTCAGCCTCTTTGGGAGGTGCAGGCCTGCTTTCCAGTCTGCTGGCATTTTCAAAATTATTAAGAAAAGAAGAAAGAAAAAGGAAGAGTCCGCGCTTGGATATGCTCTCCGAAAGTAGCTACCCTCTACTTCTAGACCTTTTAAATGCAACAGAGTACGGCGGTATCATCCTCAATATTTAATGAAATATTAAAAGCAGTGCAACGCACTGAAACAAACTCCACCGGATTTACAGTGGGTTAGCCCCGAGCTCTCCACCGAGCTCCGCAGCATCTCCTCCTCAGCTGATTAAAAGTTTCAGTTGCCACAGACAGCTTTTCCAACAGCAAAATGCTTTTAAGCTCCCAATAAACTGTAAAGATCACTGCAAGAGCCACCAAAACAGAGGTTTCGTGCCTGATGCTGTCCAGAGCAATCTTTACCCTATGCCATCATAAACACAGTACCTGCCCGGCGGTACGATAGCGTTAACCGCACCGGGCTCCCCAAACAATAAAAGGAATTAGCCGACGCCAGCAGCCCTTGGAGGGAAAGAAAATAAATAAATAAATAATTATAATATTAATAAAAATAAAGAAAGAAACGAAGGGGAGGGCGGGCAGTAACCTCCCTGCCTCTCTCACGCCTGCTTTCTACCGACCAGCTCGGCTCTGCGCGACACCGAAAGCGAGAGGGGGGGGAAAAAAAAAAAAAAGAAGGG
>NW_009647756.1:1916922-1959543 GCF_000708025.1 Charadrius vociferus | reverse complement strand
AGGGAGGGAGGAAGGGAAGGAGGGAGGGAAAAAGGGAGAGAGGGAGGGAAAGAAGGAGAGAGGGAAGGAGGGAAACGTCCTGCCAGAGGAGCCGGGAAGACAGTGCAACTCCAAACCTCCGCAGAGCAGAGCCGCCCCGCTCAGCTCAGCTCAGCTCAGCGCAGCTCAGCGCAGCTCGCTCGCCTCCGTCCTCTCCTCGGCTCGCCCCGCTGTCGAGCCCTCCCCTCTCGCTCTCCACCCACCCCCCTTCCAACAACAGGGAGAAGAAGAAGAAAAAAAAAAAAATAAAAAGGGAAAATTAAAGGGGAAAAAAAAAAAAAAGAAAAGGGAAAAAAAAAGGGGGGGAGGGGAGGGAAGAGCCTTCCCCAGCCTAGTTGCCGCTGCCTCCCTCACGGAGTGACATGGTGCTCAGGGCTCGTCCTGTCTTTCATTCAACCCCCCTCCGCGCCGCGCCGCCGGTGGGAGGGACCTCGGCGCGCCGCTCCCCCGGGAGGACGGCGCAGGCCCCGCCGCCGCCTCCGCGCCCCGGCCCCGGCCCCGGCCCCGCCGCCAGCGCCGCGGCCCCCGCCCCGCTCCGCCCCGCCGAAAAGCGGCCGTGGGACTCGGGAAATCCTAAGACCGGGGGGGGGAGAAGCCCTACAACGCATGTTTTATTTAATTTGGGGTTTTTTTTTTCTTTTGGGTTTTTTTTTTGTTTTTTTCTTTTTTTCTTCTTACGGAACAGGCAGGGGAAGGGCACGGAGCCCGGTCGCTGAGTAGGGAAGTCGTTGTCCTCCCCCCCTCCCCCGGCCTCCTCCGAAAAGTACTCCGTTACCGTCATCCGTCACTCGCCGGAGAGGCGACCCGGCGGCCAGGCACGTTAAATACATACTTTGTTACACCGCTTATATAAGACTTGGTTTATTTAAAGTTGGAACAAAATGGAGGAAGAGGGTAAAGAGGAAAACTCGCCCTGCCTGACTTGCGGGTGCCTTCAGGCAGGCGTGTGAAAATACCACGGTGACACAAAAGCTCGGGGGGACCTGTGTCAGCGCAGCCCTCCCAAAATTTTTCTCCTCCGAAAGACGAGAAGGAAGGGGTACATCTTGCAACAGGACGATAAATCACCAGTGAGAAAGTGAGTGGATAACAAAATGTTTCCTCTTGTACACAAATCCCTGCGTTTCTCCTTCTTTTTTTTCTTAATCACTTATTCCTTTAACACGTCATCAAATTCCTGGGCCTTTCTACAGTGCCTTTGCCTATTTATAAATTCGGGGGGGGGGGAGAATGTGGGGCAGCAGTTTCTTTCTGTTTTTATTTAAATCATCGGTAGTATTGCAGCAGGATTGTCAGCTGCTGTATTATCAACCAAATTGCTTCAGAAAAAAAAAAAAAAGAAAAAAAAAGAAAAAAAGAATTATAAAAAGAATTTCTTTAAAGGGACACTTCTCAAGGCTGGTAGAGCTAAAATTAGATTTGCCAGCTGTGTTTTGGTTTGTGGGCACGTGCTCGCACATGACAGGAACATGGAAATATCACGCTTTACTCTGGCAGTGTGCTCCTCTCGTAAGCGGAGGGTTTTGTTATGGATTCCTATAACTGCCCCATGGCCAGTTAGTTCACGAGCAGAAGAAAGCAGCTGAAGGAAACGGGCAGTGCAGGGAGCCATCCACGTGCTCAAAATACTGCCTATAGATCTGTGTACATGCAACATATACACTGTGCTTTCATCACCAGGCATTAATAATTATTAATTATTGGCATTTAGGTACCTGTCCTGTGCCACATGGTAGGAACGAGGTGCCGCTCTTACCCAAGTATTTGCCCTGTGTTTCAGAAGAAAAACTTTTGCCAAACAAGTGCTCTGTTCCCAGAGCGCCATACAGGCATTAAGCGGATGCAGTTGCCCATCCGGAGAACCGTCATGGAGCATTACCACCGCCCCGGCTTCCAAACCCGCCAAAACATACTCAGAAGAAAGGCCAGGTTGGGTAAACTATTGAGCGCTTTCAACTCCGACTGAAGTCCAAGCTGGCCAGGACTGCGTGGTTCCACAGAAGCTCAGAGCAGAGGTGAGTGAAGAAGAAAGATAGGAAGGGGAGGAGAAGCCTGCAGTTCCCGGCTCCCAGCCTTACGCTGGGTTTATATTGCTGCTCAGCTCTAAGCACTCAGCCTCTCATGGTAGTGTGTGATACTCCAGTGATACCCTTGCTTACGCTCTTTTTTTCTCCCAACCCCCAGCCCCCCCGCTTTCCCCGAGGGTGAAATAGACTGTTTAAGGGTTGGTATCTGCAGAAGTGAACAGTGATTACTTGACGGTACGTGATATTTTTGAGCCTGACAACTTTCAGATTGTTCTTTCAACTGCCAGAATTAAGTTGTTGTGCTTCTCTCCCCACCTTCTCACTTTTCCCTCAGGATATTAACGCAGTTTTTCTTGCTAAGTGGTTTGCTTGTAGAAGTGGATGTAACCAGATTTGGGGGAAGAAAGAACCTACGTGTACAGGTTGAAATAAAAAAAGAAATACTAAGGAAGTAGAAAACCACGCATTCTGACCAAGAGATCTATCTAAATGTGCAAGGTTTGCTGTGGCCATTATTTCAAGACCAGGAAGGACCATTTTGGCTACCTCACCTGACTACTGTGAGTATTTCACATCGTGCCATAAAATTTCGACATAAGATTTCCACAGCCACCCCCATCACACACACTGACCAGCAGCACCAGCTGTTCTCACGACTAGGAAAAGGTCGGGAGCTGCGGCAGAAGCCAGACTGTTACCTGAGCGGGTAACAGCTCCACCTTCCTCCTGCTCTCTGCCACCAAAAGTCTTAAATATGCAGGTGATTTGGATTTCCCTTTTCACCTGTAATCCTGACGAGGTGCTGAGCAATCTCTGCTGTTAGTTCTGAGTGCTCAGCACCGTGCATGACTGAGCCTTCAGAGATGCAAGATAGAGTGGAGGCAAGCAAAAATAGGAATTCAATATAAAAGAGTGGGGGGCCAAGGGGAGAAGACAGGAGGCAATATAGCATAGCAAAAATGCAAATGAACAGCCACAAAAGCAGATTTAGATAGCACACAGCCTCTGAACAAATGCTAGCGCTGGAAAATGGAAAATTTCCATTTGCAAAATACAGACATCAAAAAGATCATCTGTGACTCGGGAGCACACTGTTTAAATAGAATCCCCTTCATTTTCTGGCCTGTGCATTTGAATAACCGAATCCACTTGCAAACTGAAATAGCAGTTTGCCTACCGAGTGTTAAGTATAAATGTTCCTCAAAAGAAAAGACAAGCTGTTCGATCCCAGTGAGCAACAGCGAGCAAACTTCACAACTTTTTCTCCTATTGGAGTCTCATTATCAAGCCCCAGCCAGGCCCGCTCGCGGGAATCCAGCGAGCGAGCCGAGTCCCAGCGCACCCGCAAACTGGCGCCGCCGACCTGGGGAGAGGTTCACAAGACAGGTGAGCAGCACGGATCTCTTCAACGGGAAATTTAGTAATGAAATAAATTAAATGGGAACAGACCGACTGTAAACCAGAGAGCCAAATATGTTGGAAGGCAGGCACCAAAGGTTATTAAGTTGGCAACAAGCAAAGGCGCGGATAAGAAACCCGGAGTTAACTGACAGGGGAAAAAAAAGAAAAAAAAAAAAAAAGAGAATGCTTCTCCTGGCAGCCTGAAGTACAGATATTACATACGTTTGGATGTATTTTTACCTTTCATTAAATGCTGATTTCTTCATTCACAAAAAGTGAGTTAAAAGAAAGAAGCTGACACCTAGTAGAAGAACCTAATTCAGGGGCGGGTTCTTATTTGCTAAAATACAATTCTACTTACACTTTTTTCTTCCCCCTTTAAATAAGTTTTTTGCCTATCCTATGAAAACCTTCTAAAGTCACAGGTATCAGAATCAGGGAGCAATTCAAACATTTCCTAGCTCCTTGCTCTTGAAAAACAGCAAGATGTATTGTAGAAGTATTCACTTTTGACAAAATTATGTCAAAATTGTCTAAGTCAGGACTAGGGAAAATTTGCTTGTTGAGCAGCAGAAATACAGCTACAACCACCTAAAGCAATATAATAGGTTAAAGAAAAAAAAAAAAAAGAACAACAATTATCTTGGGCTTACATTTTTGACACTGTCTCTCTGCTTTTATTCTCTCTATTTACTCATTAAAGCTATTTCAAAGGAGACCATAGTGATGCTTGACAGCTTGTTTACAATGGGTTACAAGAAGAATACTGATTTTATTTCTAGATCTGTCAGCTCCTTCAGTCCAGGTACCTTAAGACTATATTGATGAACACAGAATCTTGCTATTCAGTAGTTCATTTATCAAGCTGATTTGCCTAAGGATAGCTAACTGAATTTCTAACAAGCGATATATCCTGGTGCAACCATCAGCAAAGCATGTGATAACCGTGGAGGAGGTGGGAAAAAAAAAGACACAGAGGAACAAAACACTTAGCTCAACGACGACAGAATTAAGTATATGGGATTGACAAAAACTCTCTGAGGTGGGGGACGCCACCATTTTCAGATGTCCTCCTCTCACAAGAGACCAAGCACCACTGAGGGCGGCTTTCCCCACGCACGCACACTTCCCGCCTGCGTGAAAAATCAGTCAGGTTTGCTCTCCACTCTTCAGCACTAACCATCGCAGCACCACAGGGTCTAGAATTAGACAGAACTGCAGATGGCCTAGACTAAATCTGAAAGAGTCAATGTATGAGATTTTGGACAACAGCAAAGGCTTGCCATCTATCTATCTATCATTAGATATCGTAATTTTTCACTTTATCGTCATCTATCTTAATACTGTGGCGCAGGTATTACTATCGGTCTACTTTTACTTAAAGGCCCAATACTAAAGGAAATCTTCAGGCAGCAGCAGAGTGAAAAATTTTGGGAAAAAATTAACAGTGAACATTCACTGCTACCAAACTGTGTTTTCTATCTGATATAATCTCTTACTTGCACAAGCAAATGAAACTAGCAGCCAGTTGCACAAACAGACCGAAGTTATGTGTTAAAGTCCTCTTTCTGCAGATGTTAATGGATGCAACCAAAGTAAATAATACTATCTCATTCTTTTGTCTGCAGTCTTGTTTCCTACGCATCTGAGAACACTTTGCAAGTGTTAATTCATCCTGTGATGTGGAAGAGGATTAAGTAACACAACCAGGCAGCGGCGATGCCCCACTTGTTGCAAAGAACGGTGGGTTCCTCTCTCCTCACAAACCCTTATTGCCTGGCAGAGGCCAAAGCAAACAGGACTGTCGGGGAGAAGGCCTGAGACTTCCTCTCAGTTCTGGTGGAGGTTCACAAGGAGAGAACGCAGTGCAACGGTGAAGAAATGATACGTGAAGAAACGAGAGAGGAACATTGGCTGTAGCGTATCACTGCTGTACCCTTAAATAGGATCCCACATCAATAATTTAAGGCTTTCAGAAAACATCAGGATTTTGCACAGGTTAGGAGACATGCGTTTCAAAGGCGGTATTTTCTATAGCAGCTCCGCATCACAAGTTAGTAAATATTGCATCTGTTCTTGAGTCTAAACTCTTCAGATAAAAAGAGCAAACAAACCCCCAAACAGTAAGAGGACTAACCAAGGCCATTTCACTCTTGCAGCATAGGAACTTAATACTACCAGCATTAGATGTGGTACGATTTCAGAGGGAGAAAATTCTCCACTTCCCACCTTCCTCCCTCCAAAGTCCTGCTTACTAGTCACTTTCCCCACCCTCTGTTTACTTAAAATCAGATTGTAATCAGGGAACATGAGCTTTTTTTCTGGAGGAAGTTTATTTCTGAAGGTAATGGGGAGACGTAAATATGCCGCCTGTTTACTGAGGCTCATAAACACATAAGAACACAGGCAATTAATTGTCACTAAGAGAGTTCCAGCGAGCACGGAAAATCCTAGCTTTTTAGGGCATGTTTAACTAAATGTTCACCCATCATGTACTGAATTACTTAGTGAGATATTAATTTTGTGCTCCAGCTGAGGGTAATCACAGAACAAACTGGCATTATTCAAGTTGCTCTATGAAATTACAGCAAGGGTGAGCTTAAGAACAAAGGCCAGCAGGAGTCGAGCCTCTCAACTTGAAAGGAATTATCTTTTCCTCTAATTGAAGCGAGGGCTATTTTGTTTTGTTTTTTCTTTCCTTCCTCTTGCTAAATTTCCAACAACACTCCTTGGCAGAAGGTCTCCTTGCAATGGGGCTATCGCGGTTAAAGCCCAGGCGCAGGGGCTCATCTGCCTGGGAAAGTTTACTAACCTAATTGCACCAGCATCCTCCACAGCTAGAGTTACACCAGCGTAACGCCTCGTGTGGGCATTCTTAACCGGGAGCAATTACGCCGGTTAATGCCCCTATTTACATAAACCCAGAAAGACTAGAGGTCTGGGTCCTGTTTTCCTGCTGGTGCTGCCCCTGACCTACGCCATGACCTTGGACAAACCACTTCTCCTTTTCTCTCCCTTCTGGCTCTGTCTCATGATCTTCGGCTGGAAGCTCTTTGTGGCGAGAACAATCTCTGTGTTTTTACAGAACCACAGGGGAACCTTGATTTTGGTAGGGCACCAAAACAACACATCATCAGAAATCTGTAATAATGTATGTAAACAGCTTGTTCTTCCACCATCCAGACAGCTGCTGTTAGAGAACTTACAGGCTGTGGCATTTTTTTTTTTTTGCATGGGAAAAAGTTAACAATAGGCAAGAATAGAGGGTCATCTCAGGCTACATTCCATCACTATCAAATATAATACTTTTTGCTTTCTCCATACTTATCCTCCCCAGCATGCCAAGACACATTTCTTCTTGTCTCTTTCATATCTGGCAGGCTTATTTGCCCACTAAAAAACTCTTCATCTAATGATGGCTGTAAATAAGGCCTGAAGGAGACTTTGCTAATAATTTCCATTTCATCTGCTAATAGACCCCCTTCTAAAGTGTAGTACAATTAGGGCACTAGCCCTGCAATTTAGCCCAAAACTTCATTCAAAAGTGTTTGTAAAAATAATTTTTCTTTACGACTGTTGCAAATTTTATGGTTTTGATGAAATCTCAAAAGATGACCTTTTTTTCAGTTCAGTTCAAGTTTTGATTTTTTAATTTTAATTTTTTCATACAAATTCCACCCTGACTGAACTGCAATAAAAACTTCCATACTTGGTCCCCCTGAAAAAGGAAAAAATCAAAGTCCAAAAAAAGTCTAACGTTTTCTAAAAGATCTTTTTTCTCTACACATGTAGGAGAATATTGTTTAGGAATTATACAGATGAAATACCACTTTTTAGGATCAGTTTCCAGGGAAATGTGTTCATCAGTTGTTTGTTTCTAATGGAAATTCATACCTGGGAAAAGCAATCTGCACTTTAGCTTGCCCCAATAAGCCCTACAGTAATTCAAGAGTCTATTCAGTCTAAAGTATTTTATAAATAAAGAAAAAACACAGGTTATGAAAAACTGTAATCTTCAGCCATAAGCCATAGCAACAAAATGCTATTCTTCTCCTTCTCACCTAAACACAATCGGGAAGTGAAGTGGAAAGCACATAAAAACACTTACTGGGACCTCTAGTGCCTTGTTATCAACATGTAAAGCTTCCCCGTGACATTACAAGAAAAATTACAAGTGTCCACTAAATATGGAATCAAAAGATTGCGTGTAACGATTCCCAACAGAGGGGGAATTTCCGGCTCTCAAATTCTGTCTCACCCAGATAGGGAGAAAATGCATAGCAAATGGAGAAGTACAGTACTGGGAGTTGGGTAAAAAGTTCCATGTGCAGGTAAGCTGCAGACTCGAACCAATTCTCTGGTTTTCAAATCAGTTCACTCTTTTATAGGAATAATGGCATTTTTTGTAAAGGACAGCTTCCATTTACCACAGAACCAATGCGACCGGCCGTGCAAAATCAAACTTTATGTCACGCCAGATTACTGTCCATCATAACCAAAGAAAATGTATTGAACTGAATATATTTGGTTCAGGAAATCTGTATTTTGTCAGCTGCAGTATAGCTCATTGTCCATTAAACAGTACCAAGCCCATTCTGAACAGAGCACACTGCAGAAATGTTTAACCTCCCAATCCTATACTTGTCAACTTTGCAGAACAAAAGGGAGGGTGATACCTGACATCTAACAAAAACAGAGTTAGGACTGCCACTTTCCTGTACCAGAGAAATACTTTGGGTAAGACATCATTTATTTCCTGCAAACAGAAAAATGCTAAGTATAGCTCAAATCTTCCTTCTATTTCTCCTCTACCATTTTTTTCTTTTCCATCCTCCCTCCCCTGGTGCATCTTTTCTTCAGTCTTGTTCGTCAAATATCTTTTGCCTTCAAAAAAATCTCATCAAATCTCTACATTCTCCTTCATCTAAAAGTTACCTGTTTTGAGAATAATTTGCCTGCCTTCTTTTATGTATTCCAGCTGGAGTTTTTCATAAAGCACAGGGACTCAAGGCTACTGTATTTTTATTAGGAGATGGTGGAAACTTTATAATGATTTCTGTTCACATTCAGCAAATGCTCTTCCCTATTGTTCTACCCTATTCACCTCTCCCAACATCCTATTCCCAAATCGTTTCTACTCTGTAATCCTTCATCCATTTTGTCTCCTCTTCAGTCCTGTCCCCACCTAACCCCTATCTTGCCAGCACAAGTACTTTCCCTTTCTTAACCTTTTCTCCGTTGTTTTGGTTTTTTGTTGTTTTTTGTGTGTGTGTGTGCCCTGGTTCCTCAGTCACATATGCTTTAGGCTCCGCTGATGTTTTCTTACTTGTGTCTCAGTTCTTTGAATGTAGATCCAAAATATTCATGGGGGAAAAAGGATACCATTGAGCTATTCTTTTTATCTTGGTAATCCACCCTGCTAGGTGGGAGGAGAAAGCACTGTATGCCATAAACATCTGAATTCATGTCAGCCGAGGTGCCTCAGCAGGGTGGGGGGCAGAGTTAGGGAGTTTAAAACATAGTAGAAGGTGAGGCTATTAAGTTCGTCAATAGGGGAAGACTTGGGTCTCATAAACTAAGAATCCAATCAATCTCACCTCTTACTGACTTCTTTTCAATAAAGGGATTTAAAGAAGTTGCTGCTAGGTATAGATGTACACAGCTTCCCTTCTCCGCACAATTGCAAGTTGCACACCCCTGACACCAACACGCTGGTCTGTTCAGGATCCTATGGCAGCAAAATATATCAGCTTAAAAACATAAAAACAGTCTTTGCCAAAGATTTCTCACCTCACATACAACAGGGTAAGAATGACAAGGAGAAAACATTGAAAGCGAGTAGGAGGTAGGAGTAAAATATTAATCTTTCGATACAGTTTTCCAGCGGAACTACTGACACAAATTCTGCTTGCAGATAATTTGTGGTTTGGCCCTTTGGTACATTCCCACCAAGCAAAGGTAGATGTTTCTTTACTGTAAAGAGGTTGTAGGAGAAAATAAAAAAAGCAACTTAATTTCATTTAATTTGGGAGTTGTATTTTAGCAATAGATATTTCTTTGTGCTAGTCATTTTATTTGAATGTTTTACAGAAGGGCCAGTAGCGTTCTGTCACTATAGGGGTCTGACATTTCCCATGATATGAGACCTCCATTTGCGTGGACCACTGGATTGTCAGATCTTTACTGTTTCCATCGAGTACTTCCATCCTGTAGATCACACCCTCCATTCAAATTCGTGGTGAGAAATTTCAGTCCAACCATTTATCCTTTTCTTGTTTCTCAAGAAAGATAGGAGGGTTTTATCCTGCGTTGGAACGAAGTGGTGCCAAATAGAGGCAAAAATATCCACGCTCATCCAGCTTCTTTTCATCGGATAGTGGCTGGAAGGAGCCCAAAGGAACGCAAAGTTTCTTACCACATGTGGAAGAGGAACCTGAAATCTGGCTGAACGTGTGACTCTTTCTGCTAGGGATATGCCTTTTGCGTTGTGAAAACTTTCCAGATTTGGCCACATGAGAAACATTGGAAATGGCATAGTCCCTGCACACTCAGCAAATACCTCCCTGGAGTTTCTCTACCCACTTTCCTCCCAGCTCCTATAGACCTCTGCAGACAGACAGGGAACGGCACCTCCCTCCCTTTTAGCTGTGGGGCAGTGTGGGCACAGAGAGAGGAGCTGCACAGGGCAGCGCCGGTCTCACCTGAGCAGCACAGCATCAGGGAAGGGTCGCAGATATGACAGGAAATGCTGGTACCTAAACTCTAGTAGTACTGTGGGGTATATTACATTATTTTTGCAATTACGATACTGCTGTGGTGTTGGGGTATTGCCCGTCACTCACTGAGGTGAGGAGCTGTGGAGGAGGGAGCACAAAAGGAGAGTGAGGAGTAAAAAGGGGGTATGCCTGGGCTATGGGGGGAGACGAGGACACTACATCAGGGCACTGATTTTGTAAAAGGAGCCCAGGGTGAGCGAGCGTTACAGTCCAAGCATGGAGAAGAATCACACAGGGAGCTGGAAATACCTGTGAAAATAGGATGTGAGATTAAGGATCAACTAAAATTAAGAGGGAAAAAGTAGCAGCGATGGCAACCAGGTAGTTAAGAAGAGCTGAATCGATTTGGGGGGCTAGACAGGACAAGAGAGGAGCCAAAATGGGTGAGAATGGAAGGGGCAGAGGCATGCGTGAGGAAAGAAGTGGATAGCCCTTCCCCTCTGCATCCCGGCTGTAAACCCCAAATTCCTGACATTGACCACTCCTCTGTTGTCAACAAAAATCATCTACGCCCAACTGCAAAGCGATCCAGCCCCTTCTAGCACCGGTCCGCACAGATGATTAAAATCTAATGCTGCCAGACTCTCCATGTCTCTGTGATAAATAGAAAGATTTCAACCTTGCTGACAATCCATTTGTCAATATGCCATCGGATGGCATTTTCAGGTTCTTTTTTTAAAAAGCTAAAACCTTTTTCACACATAAATTAAATTAAAAGAACAAGGGGGAAAATTCCACGTGATCCCACATTTAAGGTTAATGAGTAATGGGATAATTATAATGAATAATAAAAAGATAATGAGTGTTCACAGAGAAGCCCATTACGACTGAGTAGACAACCATTACTCTGTAATTTTATACCTTTTGAACACTTGACTTTGCAACCTTAATGCTTTTTTAACATTGTTTTTGCCTGTGTAACGATATATAACAATCTCCAGACACCATCTGCAGTCTTCATATTTCCTTGATCTCTTTCAAACGAATTTTAGTACTGGGTATGAGAAGAGGCGAGTGATTACCTCATTGAGCAACAGCCAGGAGACAGGGAGGGAATGCATTTGGTTATTTCCTCTCCGCACATTCATAATTCCTATCTCAACAGCTGGGCCCACGCTACAAGCTCTTGGGCTTGGTTTGTCTGCTTTAAAGCATCTGCCTTTATGACAGTTCTGTCAAAATTTCTTGATTCTGCAGTTTGCTTCTCCCATTGGTCTAACAACCGAACTCAAGTTAATGAGGCTCCAGGACACAATTAAATATTTAATGGTTCAGTTAGGGTTGTGGCCAAGAGCACGGCATCAACCATTTTCTTGATTCCCTTTCAGCTGACGCTGTGCCGATTACTTTCGTTGTATGGGCTGTCCTTCACTGCTGGACCCTTGCTTAGACATGGTATTTGGCACATTTTGTTAATTGGAAAGAGGCATTGCACGCTTACAGACTATCATGATATTTCAAGTTTACTGCTAGGAAAAGCCAATATTAATAAGGGTTACTTTTGCATTTCTTCAGGCATTACATATTTTAGCTGCAAATGTCAGCTCTTAGCAAGTTCTTAGCTCTTGTTTCTAAAGTAGCGTAATATTAATAAATGCCCCATAGGACTGTCCCAACTCCTTGTCACTCTAGCAGCTCTGGGTCACCTTAAAACCACTGCAAGTCCCTAAACATCTGCATCATTCAGACTGTGTCCTGGTTCCGGCAGGGATGGGGTTAATCTCCCCAGGAGCCGGCAGGGGGCAGGTATTCCATACCACGTGACCGCTGCGCGGGCTATATGAAGAGCTAGCCGGGGCGAGGAGAGGAGTCGCCACTCGGGGGTGGGCTGCGGCGGTGCGGGCCCGGTCGGTGCGCTTCGCGGCGGTACTGTAATCGCGTTTTTGTCTTTTCCTTTTGCTGTTCTGTTAAATTGCACTCTTTTAACCCACGAGTTTGGCCCTGTCGTTTTCTTTTTCCACGACTGTGGGAATTGTGCGAGCGGCTGCGTGGTTCTTTGTTGCTGGCTGAGGCCAAACCACGACAGACTGGAATCCTAATATGAACTGTGTAGCAACCGTTACTACACTACCTGCATGCTTATATGCAGGTGGTTCTCTTGGCAGCTGAGATTTCTATTTGCAATAAAAGAAAAAAACCTGTTTGCGGTAAAGAGCAGACACTTTGGGGGACTCGACTACCTGTGGAACACACCTTCTCATTTCCAGCCGCATGACCCTGAAGCAGTCATTGCAGTCTGAGTGGAAAAGGGGAGTTAACACTAAACAATATTAGATAAGAGCTGATCTCTACTCAGCACTCTTCAAACAGCAAGAGAAACATGTCTTAGGTGTAAAGTGAGAGATCAAGTAGGAGGAAACAGTAGCGAAGAACAACAGGGCAAATGAAAGACCCTCTCTGCATGCCTCTCTGAATTGGTCTTTTCTATTATTAAGTTCTTGGCTATAAGAGAAAGGTGACAGAGATCCCATGCTCTCACTCTCACAGCAAGCCATTCACTTCTTCTTCAACATTACAGAGCAGTTTATGAACTCCACAGTATTTATATTTCTAATTTTATGCAATAATTTAGTTGCCGTCTCCTCATATGAAGGAAACACAATAACACCTCATTCAAAAGCTAGCCTTGTAACAGCCCTAACCAGCGAGGAAAAAAAAAAAAAAAATCAGGTGATGTATGGATACTTAGTTGTATAACTCCTATAAAGATGAATGAAAACAGAGACTCTAAATTCCAGCGTGCTGCTTTGAAGAGGACTGTCTCTGAACTGAAATGATGGACAGCTTTCTATATACAAACACTTACACACACGTAACCCATGATCCAAGTAGGCTGATAGATGACAGTGTGCCATTGCACGCTTGTGTCCCACAGGACCGTCTGGGAAGCAGTTTGACCCGGTTCCAGCAGAACTCACTCTTAAACATCACGACCCTTTCCTGAACCAGCCATTACAAACCACTTCCAGCAGTGGACTTTGCAAGCTGCCCGCCCTGCCACTCGCTCCAGTTCCCCCAGGAGCCACAACGCCTGTGGCTCTGCTCGGTGTGTGGCTGCGGTACACCTTCCGTGCTCAGTCCCCAGCTCTGGCCTCCTCCTTAGAGCTGGCGGTTGTTGCACGCCTGCCAGCACGAATACCAGTGCCTTTTGGCCGGCGAAGAGGTGTCATACCAAGCCCGGGATTTCTGGAATATGATACTAGGATTTCTACGTTAGCCTGATGGAGCTTCTAAATTTCCACCTTCGTCGCTGTACATAACACAGCAGAATGTATATGAAAAGATGAGTTGCAAAGTAAACAGCTAAAATTTCTGGAGTAGCAGAACTAAGACTGCTTATTCCACCTTAACTACCCCCTTGAGCCTCTCCATTAGAATAAGATCTGCAGAATTACATCCAATTCTAATGTGAGGGCCCCTTGCCTTGTTCTCAGTGTTGGATGGGCATTGCTAACTGAATGACAAAATATTTCATTTTTTATTTTCTCGTCACTTTTTAATACCATACCATATTTACTGTACAACATTCAAACCCTGCTCTGAAGACAGAATTATTAATGTTTGCATAGGCTTTCGAGCAGGTGTTTTTCACTACAGTGACAACGTGCTTTATAACACATGTAAATTTATCTTCCTAACACCCAAGGAGATAGAGAACTATGTTCATCTTCATATAACAGGTAGGCAACTGAGGCACACACAAAATTAACTAAAAAGTCAGCACATTTTAAGGAAGGGCCTAAGTTTTGAGAATACTGTGCATTATACAGCACAGTCCTGCTCAAAGCCCAGGCTGCCACCAGTATACATACGCTTATTGGTCCCAATTGGTATGTAAACTGGGAACTTCAAGTAAACCACCCCTGCCATGGCTCCTCCACAACATTAAAACCTGCAGCCCTTTCTCAAACAGGCCTTGGCCACAAAGCTATCAGAGCCATCAGTAGTAGCAAGACCTTCCTGTCCTCCCCCATGGGGTCAGCCCACCGAACTGGAGCAGCGAGCCCTGTGGGTATTCCGGCAGAGAGAGACCTGCTGAGCCTTGGCAGGCGGGTACTGCTCCAAGCCTCGGACCCGCATGCTAATCTCAATCTTCTTGCTCAGTAAACTTAATCCTGCTCTTACAGCAACTGAAAAGGAGATTTTTAATGGGAAAGGATGGGAAACCTTAACAATAAGCTGTTCCACCAATCCCTTTCTATATATAAATTAATGATACTGAATTGTAAAATTATCAGAGAAGAAAGCAATAATTTTACGAAACAGAGAGCTAAAATAGACTCCAAAGGATTAACATCCACAGTAGATTATCCCCTCCATACTAAATTGGGTAATGGATTTCTCTGAATAGGATATTTCTTCATAGCAGAAGCACGAGATACTCTTTTTTAAAAGATCTGTAATATCTCACTTTACATATGCCTGTTGTTTTCTTTTGCTGTTTGCTACAGCCATTTAGAAGTGGTGATCTTGACTGATGACACAGGCAGATATTCCTGTTGAGATGTCTTAATACAATGGGGAGGAACACACAAGCCACACGTGATCTTGTTTGGAAAGACAGAGCAGAGTTTTGCGCTCGACGATTTCTGGTCGCTAACGGAGTACAGTGGGACTCAAGTAAGCAAAAATAGCGTTGTGGTTAAGATACTGGACTAAACTTGGAAGATATCTTCTGTTTCCTGGCTCTGCTGCAGACATCCTGTGTGTCCTTGGATAAACGCCTCTTGTGAGGCTAATTTCATTTATGTGCTCATGTACATAGTAATGAGCCTCATAAACACCCTATAAATATAATCACTTGAAATAATTTTTAAGGTACAATCTCTCATATTCAGTGAGGGATTTCATGTTCTCTTGGGAAAACGGAAAGCGTTTGCTGGGCTAAAGGCATGAGATGGATTTGGATCTATCTCAATTTCAGTGGCATCTGTGTGCACATTTAAATTTGGCATGTGCAGACCATTACGATAAAAAAGAGTCTGCATTATTTGCACTATTTCTCATTTTCTTTCTGGGACTGGGATTGTTCCCAATTATAGGATGTCAGACTGTAGGAAGCAAGGAGAAACACACATATAGATGATGATATCTTTGAAATATGCACTGGCTCTGTGGCCTTTTTGTTCAAAATTCTTGGAAACATCCTGTAAAAATCTGCGTGCATGCAAAACAGTTGTAGTTATTCACACAGACCCTGCTGCAAATCACAGACTCATATGTACATCTGGAAGTTACACGTCTCAACACACACAATGCATGTAGCTATACAGTTCACAAGTAAACTTCTGCAGGAGGGGTGGTCCGAGAGCAAATGCAGATCTGCCAAATCTGCTAGCTTCGGTGGTATTTCACTGCTTTGCTGCTTCAGGGGGTTTGTTGGTGCTCTGGCAGCCTCTGCTACAGACATCCAGAAAGCCCAGGTAAACAACCGCTGCTCGCAGCAGGTCTACATCAGGCGGGCAGCAAGTGCAATACAGCACGGACCCTGGGACTAGCCAGCAAACACAAACTGCGTCAAGGTGAGACCACCATAATACTCCCAGTTTTGCTTCTTGATCCCCATTCAGCCCCTTCAACACGAATTATCTCCTTCAACACAGATCTTGACCTCGTGTGGCATAGATAAAGCAAAAAGTAATAGCAATAAGTAAATTATACAAATACATTTTCTAAGTCTTTATCTACTGTCTGCACCTACCACCTATGTCTAACACAGATTTTGTAAAAATATGGCTACCCGCTTTCCCAGGTAGATGTGCCTTACCTGGGGATATGTCATTACAGAAACTTCATCTTTTTTGTTTTAACTTAATCTATCCAGTTAAAAAGCTATGAGCATGCAGTCATTTCTGCATGGATTATCTACAGGCAAAATGGTGTCTGTGTATGAAAACTTACCCCATCAGGAATACGGTTGCCATGAAGCAGAGTTTCATAATATGAAAGCATGGCTGAAGATAGTCTTGACGATAAGCTAGGAACTAGTTAGTGTTCATTGCTCATCTGTAAAGCAACTATTGTTTCCCTTGAATCTCTATAGCACTCCTTGCATCATGTTACTGTTTTCAAATAACTAGAAATGCCAATACCTTAATGAATCAGACTACGACTAAATAGCCTAAAATTGTTAGAACACCAAAACATTATCAATTTCTAACATAAAAGGGACATGGCCAGAAGACAAAATTAAGGACATAAGCAAAAGATACCAGCTATCTCCAAATTAAAAGCATCAGTTTATATGAGATGCAATGCAGCTAGAGAACCTGTGACTGCATCATCTACAAGAGCTGATAATTCAAGTGTGATCACTTATATATATAAAAAAAAGCAAGTACATAACTACGGTGTTAGGTTGTTGGTTGGTTTTTTTTTTTGGGTGAATGCAGCTAGAGAACCTGTGACTGCATCATCTACAAGAGCTGATAATTCAAGTGTGATCACTTATATATATAAAAAAAAGCAAGTACATAACTACGGTGTTAGGTTGTTGGTTGGTTTTTTTTTTCTGGATGGGAGGCTGAATGTATTATAGTTACTGAAGTGGATTCAAGTTCATTTAAAGGCAAAGGTATGTTTCTGGAACTAACCCTGCTGTCTGGTCTGTCAGAGAATTAACAGCCTTAGCAATTGGGAACAGAGCCTTACCAAGCAGCACCCTTTTGTAAGGGAAAGGAGCGAAGACAAGAAATGAAGACCCAGTGCTCTCTTCCCCTGCCTCTCAGGAATGGTCTGAGCTATTCGTTAAATGGCTCAGCACTGGGATGTCTCAGTAACAATAAGGCCTGTAGCAAAACAAGAATCTTGAAACTCCCAAGAACTTGTTAATTTTGGCAAGTAAGTTATGTCTGGGGAGCTGAAGTGGAGAAAATGAGGATGTAATAATGTCGCAATGCAATATTATAACATTATGAATAACATTCATAATGCCATCGGATACCTTCCAAAAGAAGACTACTGATATAGAAAAAAAAAAAAAAAAAAGAGGCTCATATTTTATTAAAGCTGAGGATACAGTGACAGCTCAATAGTAAACTGTATGTAACAATTACTCAATAATAGGTTTTACAGCAAGCTTGACTAGTTTCTTGCTTGTATCCTTTTGGCATTCACTTTTTTTTCATTTCCTTTTTTTTTCCTTTTTTTGTGTGTACTGTAATGACAAGGGCATTGCTCATGTTCACTGAAATACCTCCAACTACATACAAGCTGTGATCAGTATCACATTTACCTCTGTCTCACACTGCCCTTATATTGCTATTTTCTATTTTTCAGGGAAATACATTTAACATACAGGCATAGAGTAAATCCAAAATGAGCCTTAAATAATCTTGTTCAGGGCAACAGAGAATAATGAGTGTGTCTTCAATGAGGGGCATAATTACAACAAGCTGTCAAAGGAAACTTTAAGAAGGTTTGGGGGCAGGGGGAATTAAAAGCTATTTACCTCTATCAAAGCAGAATGAATAAGGGTAATGAGTAATAACCCTGAGAAAATGACAACAAAGGGGAACATTCTCAGCACCATGAGTGGGAAATTAATCAAGTCCCTCTTTTGTTAAACAGGTGTTACACAATAAATTCCCCGTGTTCCACCCTGAAAAAGCATCCTTAATATTAGAAAGGAAAAAGCTCTGAGAAGAAGTAAATAAGAAAAATGCTATCTTGTCCTCACAATGCATCGTTTGCAAATGTCTCAAGGACCTTTCAGTTCAAAACAGTGAAAGAAATACCAAAGTTCAGTATCTTACGGCATCTTGATTTAAAATCACAAAGAAAGTACAATGTCCTAAATTAACCCGTAGGCAATGGATCCTTGACTACGAGATCCACTTGGACAACACCAAATGATTTTCAGGAAGCTTCACGTAACAGCTAACAGGGTACCGGTGCACCAACTGGAGATACACAAACTTGGACATCTTGATTACATCTACAACACCTTGGTCCTCCTAAGCCAGGGAATACTTAGTTCAAGTCAGAGCAGCACAATACAGTTGTGTAAACAGAAGACTGAAAATCAGGAAATCCTTAGTTCTAAAATGGGATCCAACTGTGCCCCTTTTTCCTGTCCACAAAAAAGTTAATGAAGCAACCTAAGTCACCCGCCCTCTCCTCCCTCTTGGACAGAAATAGTAGTAATAACTGCCAGTCTCAGTGAAGTGTTGGGTGGATTAAGTAAATTAACACGGGTGGATTAATTAAGTTCACATCTTTAACACATTTTGAGGAAGAAAAAGGCTCTGTAAGCATTAGCTATTATTGAAATAGTGGGCAGAAGACATTTGCAAGGGGGAATTACTACATTTCCTTTCTTTATATATCGATTACTCATTAATGCAGCAAAACAAAGAAAGATTAGATTTGACAGTTCTCAAGGAATAGTTTTCATTGTTACATATGCTCTTGATTTGACACTACAAATAAAAACATTACTCAGTGGGCCCCTGATCATGTTCCCAAACCATTCCTGAGGGCTACAGTTTTAAGACTTTTGCTGCAAATTACCTTTCTCTAATGTCCAATCCAGCTTGGTCATATACTTAATAATTTGGCGTGCACAAAGCATGTTACTGCTGCTCCTTGTAAAATTATTTGAGGACAACTGGTTTAGATGCTTCCTTATTTGGGGGATTGTGAAATACTCCTTGCACCTCTGCACCTTCAGATTTATCTAAAAATCTAAAAAAATCTAAAACTATTTATTACAATAAATCTAAACCACCTGAAAAACAAAGGCAACTCCTAAGCAAAAAACCCAAGAGTATGAAATGTTCTGTATGAAAGAACCAATGTGAATGCCCGAGAGATCTGTGTGGTTTAAGGAAAAGCTATGAAAAAGGCAGCTAAAGGCGTTATATCCGATCATAAAACTGTGAGCTTATAAACAATTCAGGAAACTGAAACACAAGAGGGACACCTTGCCAAGATCATTTTGTCCTTCATATCAAATATCAAATTTACAAATTGCAGTAAATTAAGTTTAAAAACACACACACACACACACCCCAACAACAAAACCAAACAAAAAAACCCAAACAGCACCTTTTCTTTGCTTTTTCCATTTAGGCAACTGCTGTAGTTGAGGTGAGGGATGTAGGTAGCTGAATACCACTAGCTCACATAAATGAAACTGAATAGGAGGGTGGCGTTTGGAAAAGACCCTCTAGGAAGAAATGAGCCGTGTAGAGAAAACATGAGAACCCTTTTGCAGAAAACAAGGCACAAAATTGCTTTTGAATTTTGCTCTTCTTTTCGAAGCTACTTGAAAATAAATAATGTTCTTCTAGTAACCATAAATAATTGTTTTAAAAGGAGAATGGTCCCATATAAGCAATCTCGGTGCCAATGTCCAAAGAGAAATAGAGGGTTCTAAAAGGCACAAAATTTACTCTCAAGCCAGGCACCTTCCTCCACCATCTGCTTTGGAAAGTCTTCCCCAAAAAGCTTTCACAGCTTTTTTATTATGCAGTTTTGCTTCATATTGAACAAATATAATTAAAAGTAATGGTACGTAAATGTGAGAGTCATGGGCCTTAGCTAAATCAGTGAACCTGTGCCAGGTTATTCTAGCTGCATATTTGGCCATCAAATGAGATTTCCCATGAATGTATACAAACCTATATCGCATCTTAACTTGCTCTGTTTAGAGTAAGACAGGAGAGTTGATCCAGTCCCACTAAATCTGGAAGAACCAAGATATGTCTTGAAGCACACAAAAAGAAATCTCCTTTACCCAGACTACATGCTTAGAATACATCCAAACTTTCTGTGTGTGATCGGCCGTGCTGAGCAGACAGGCCTATGATTTCTAATCTAATCAACCTCAGAGTGATTGTGAAACCAACAGCTGTGTCTGAGCAATTGGAAAAATAGATACAGAACAAAGGGGAAGACCCATCTCAACAGGGCTTCTCCCTCAAGTGCATAAACTCAGCTGCAGTGGAAAGTATAAATATTTCATTCACTATTTTGTACTGTATTTCTCCTGTGATTTGTGCTCCAACTACTTTCTTTTAAAGGTGCATTAATGTCTTCTTTTAACAGCATCCCTTCTAAACTTTTCCCCTTGCTTAATGGGCCTGAAGGGATTAAACCCTTAGCAGAAAAATGCATCTGTTGTACATAACATCACAGTATTAGACTATCATAATACCAACTCATTTATTTTCATTTTGTGGAAGTATACCTTCCCTTGAGAATGATGCTACAGGGTATATTTCCTTCCTGATGCTTCCTTTCATGTATTGTATGATATTAAGAAGAAACACTTGTATTCAGACATCAGAAGCCCAAGGCCCACTTTTTGCCTTGCATTTTGAGGCCACATTATACCAGAAAGATAGTTAGGCTGCTTAGCAAAGAGCTCCAGAAATCCTGCCTGTCTCAAAGAAAAGCGAGGCACGTTCTCCGCGCTTGTCACAGTTCTGGACACTGACCAGACTGAACTGACTTAAATTTGCTTTCGGTTTAGGTGACTTCCTTGTGCATAAATTAGAGAAAGCTCAGCTTAACATTTCAGTGAGGTCAGCTGTGATCTCACTGCTGGAACACATACCACAACAGTCAACATCAGCACAAACAATAGTGCCATTCATCTTGTATTGTTGAGCAAGTCTTCATCTACACACGGTTACAGCTGCGGCTGTCCTTTGGTTTTGCAATATATAGGATTCTCTGAAGGAGTGCTCATAGTCTCCATCATATACAAAATCAATACCAGGTAACCAAAATAGCCTTGAAATAAAGGAATTTGAGGGATTACAGTTATCAAAACTGGTAACTATACTTGGTTACTTTGGTAACTTAACTTTGGTAAATTCACCAATTTTTTTATAGTTCACCTGAATGGAAAGATGTTACTTCACCTGTAAACTAACTTCACTTTAAGCCTGCTGAGAGAAGCTGTGTATCCATGGTGCCAGAATCATAAGGGTCTTGAGTTTCTTAAACAGGCACATGACAGTTCAGTAGGATTTTCAAAAGCATCTGGACACCCACTCCAGGGTACCTCTGTCCAGATTTTGGGCAACTACATGTCTTCCTCAATCACTGGCATCTAATTTGGCTGATTTAATGCCTTTCCCACTTATATGCCAAAGCCTACCTGACTTCCCAATACATTTCTAATGAGTATAGTAATGGCAAAAAAATACTGCACAACCTTTTGGAAATCAAGGAAACTATTTCAATGTTTTCTTTGAAAGAGCATGGGCACCATGCAAAGCATTTCCTAGATACCCACAGAGGTAAACTCTTCTGGACCAACAGCTACTACAGGCAACAGTGGGAGCAACCCTCAAATTTGGGTGCAGTTCTTTTTCTTCTCAGTGAGAGTTTAAAACAGCCAGAGTCTCTCTCATTGCTGCAATAAACAGGAAACAAAATAGTATTTCAGAGAGAATTACAAGGAGGTAATCACTTTTATTAGCTATATAGCACCTTTGCATAGCACCAGATAACATTATACACAGCAGTTGGCAGCCTTTAGGACAGAAATATGTGAAGTTAGAAACAATATAGTACCTTGCTGCTTTTAGTGTGAAAATTATCATACGGGGAGGGGGGGGACGGACGGACGACACAGACGGGATGACAACCACTTCAAGCATTTAGGTGGATTTGAAATGCGTCCATTCCCTACCCAACAGCAACACAGAGTAACTAAAGAACTGCATGCTTCCTGCTAGCGCTTGCTGAAAAAAAAAAAAAAATGTTAACAATACTCTATAACACTTCAGAAACACGGAACGTTTCCAAACATGTCAGGCTTTCATATTTTACCTTGGTTTTGTTAGCACAGTGTGAAGAACTTATACTTTGTGATATAATTCCACAAACTATGGAGAAGAATTCTAGTTTTGTAGAGAAATTGCAGAGGTTGCATGTTGAAGGATAAAAACATGAAACAGCAACTTTCCTATTAGGGCAGGAGAGGAAGGACAGCCTTAGGCAAAAATTTCCAGGGGCAGTTTTGAAGAAGCGGTTTGTCGAATTGAGTGGAGAAGGGCGTTTAATTCTCCTACCTAACACAACAGTGATCTGGAAGAAATACAGAGCCAATGCTTAATGGTTCAAATGGAGATGTTGGCAAGGAGCTGATTTGGAAAGAGACAGATCTGCAGTGGTTTTGACTCAATTTTAGCCTATGTTGAACTGAAAACCCAAAGTGCTGGAGAGTGAAAATGTACCAAATATTCCCGACTGTTTCTTCATGCTAGCCTTTTTGTAGGATCCTGCACTCTTCCAGGGCTAAGGGCAGTCATCAGTCTTACCTTAAGAGAAACTTAAGATGTCTGGTAAATAACACAGGCAGAAGATGGAGGAGTGGGGGAAAGAGCCATTACTTCTCTCACTCAGTCAGAAAGTAGATTATACAGCCTGCAGTATGTTTGCAATGCAACAGACTTCCTAGAGTACACAAGCGTGTTAATCAATAGTTAGGATGTGTCTAAATGTATAACAAGTTTCACCTTTTGAGAACTCATATTATCCAAGAGGGGGGTTAATGAACATTAGCACAAAACAGAACTATGGTTGCAAAATCTTAAAATGACAGGGAGCGGAAAATAACAGCGCCTTGGAATCACTGCAGGCTTAGCCACTGAATGATGCTGAGAAGGGCACAGTCCCTGTTGACTGAAACTAGAGATGCATTCAAGCCACACAAATTCCAGCTCAGTTTCAGACTTGCCATTATTTTTGCAACCCTGCAAAAATCAGCAATCTACTGTGACTGGACTGCCCTTGCTGTCCTTCTTTTTTCCCAGTGCAAGCAGTGGAATAGTCTGCGCTGCCTAACGCACAGAATTACTGAGGAAGAAACCTGTGCTTCTTGCCCCTTTTCAGTGACTTTCCTGTTTACTGAAAAGCTTTTTCCATTAGCAAGGAAAAAGCAAATGCATTTGACTTCCATCTTGCGGCGATGTATGGTTTCATAATCTTTCAGTCTGGTCAGCTTTCCCAGTTGTCTTTCATCTTCCCTGCATAACATCTGTTTTTCAAAGACAACAGATTCTCCACTGTTGTCTTGGGACAACACTGGGACATCTTCCCCGAGGAAGGCATTTTCTTGCTGGTTTGCCTTGTGTAAATTAGCAGCGACATCTTGCGAGATTCTTGCTAAACCTTCGGGGCTGGTTTTCCTTTGTGAGGTGTCTGACTAAGGTGTCAACTGTGTTTTTGCACTGGACAGCCAACACGTATTGCTTTGCTGGTGTTTTCATGACGCTGAACTATATAAAAACCAAGGGATGGTGTGAAAAGCAGAGCACACAGTATTGTATTAATGACGGCATCAGAAATATTTTCATGTTCATTTATCTCCAGATATGTATAGGATACCTGAGTCAGGGTGGCAATCGTGATTAGATGACTGTTTTCCATACCGCCAATACATGTCTGGCAAAAATACACAGCCCTATTGTGCAATTTTGTGGTCTGTTTTACTTTACCCTCAGCCGATAGTTCTCCTTTATTTCTTGACATCATATATAACATGGAAGCTCCTGAGACCAAGAACTTTACTAAGAAATAAAAATTGACTTGTTTTGGTTCTTCCTCCATTATGGAGAAATGTTTAATTAGAAATCCCCAAAAGAGAGCAAATGTTTAATGTTTGGTATCTTGGCACTTTTAGAAAATCAACCCATTTTGAATTGCTTCTTGTTAAGCACGGAGGATCAAATTTGCGTATCAGTGTTGAAAATGTGGATACATCTATCTATCTATCTATAAAATTCCTTTTACATTCATAATGCTATCCATACATTTAATAAATCTGAGACAGGTCCAAGACTATATTGATCTTCAGATGTTGGCTGTGTATATTAATCTCTGCTTTTTTTCAGAGTGTATTTCACTCATTGACAAGGTAATTGGACCACTGGGTAGGTATAATGCTACAACCATGACTGCTTCCACAGAAAGCCCCTTTCTGATTGCATTCTAAGTTACTTTTCCCCAGGTCTCCTTCATCAATAAGTGTTGACATTTGTGCAGCAATGGAGGATTACCTGAATGATGTAGAAAAGGAATATATGAAATTACCAGGCACTTGTGATGGCTGGCCAGAAAGGCTATAAAAGCAATAAGCACCTGAGTCAGGTAAAAAGCTTGAATATGCATGTAATATGAGAATATTGCCAGTCGTAAATACTCTGTTCTAGTCAAATCTGCAATAAACATCACCATGCAGGCTGACTTTGAACTTATCAAGCAGATCAAAACCCAAGTTGTGCATGTGAACTGAAAAGTAAGAAGGAGAAAAAAAAAAGCTCCATCAGGCAGTAATATATAGTTCATCTTCCAAGTGAGGAAATAATGACTCTGCATGCATGCAGGACAATGACTGCAGTTTTTGTGGAACACAGGCAAAGATAAGACCCTGGAAGTTAGATTTGCTTTCTTATCCCTTAAGCTGGCACATAACAACAGCTGTCCTAAGGATTAATAATAGGAAACAAAGCGTGGAAATTCTGCAAAGATTTCAAGGTACCATAGAAGCTAATGCTGAAAAGACTGAATCCGTATTGGGTCAGTCAGACCAACATCCCTCTCACTGGAGGCACAGCGCTAGCCCAATTTCCTTCTCACTGAAAGTCAGGAATCTCCAGGCGGTGATGTTTGCCATGCTTCAATAGGAAGATCAGTTCATTATACGTTTAGGGTCAAATTCTAAACTCGGATGTATTAATATAGAGCTATTCCATTGAAAGCAGAAGAGCTGCTTCGGATTATTATATAAAAGTTAAATTACTGGTTTTACCTGAATATAAGGAGACCATGATTTTTATTTATTTGCATGTGTACACATCTTTTTTAAGAGGACAAGTATGACCTTGAATTCAAGGAGACCTCAACATGCTTATAATTTGTAAAAGAGAAACTTGGCATTCCTACATCCTCCTCCGCTCTCCCGTCAGATCCCTGCCTGATTTCCCAACTCACGATCATTGCTCTCCAAACCCTCTCCCTCCCAACCCACAGTTAAGCGCACTGAAATCCTACAAGCTCACGCAAGGGCAAGTTGGATGCTGAGCAGCCAGATCTTGCAGAATTCCTGCTGGCTGCCCTGCACAGCAGCAAGAAAGTGCAAACCAGCTGACTGACAGTGACTGGCTCCTGTCTCGTGCATAGAAAAGACATTACTCAAATGTAAGGCCACATATATCGTAGAAAAATTTCCTTGAAAAAAGGATTCTCTTAACGCTCAGAGTAATATGGCAGAATTAAGAACTTGTGTGTCCTTTTGATTTGTATTAAAAACCTTCCATTTTGAGGAAGCTCCAAGAGGTAAATCCCCATCTCCTCATTCCACAGTCTAAACCAAAAAATTCACAGAAACTTGATCAACATCAGAAGTTATTCAGAAATTGTATTGGGCCAAATGAACACATCTTTTCCATCTTTCTTGCTACTTTGCTAGTTAAGTAACCATTTTTTCTTAGAGGGACTCGTTTCACATCAACTATTCCTGTTGCTTTTGTCCTTAAGAATTTCAATAAAGAATAAGTTCCTTAAAAAACAATCATTTAAATTGACCATCAAGAGTAATGCAGTTTTCATCTTTCCTCAAGAGGAAGAGGATAAGTGATTTTATTTTAGCACAAATTTCACCCAAGCTGTATTTCTTTCAAGGCAACATTCTTACTCCTCTCCAAACAACTTCTTTTAAAAATGATCCTGTATTTGCCGTAACTGAGGATCATACCAAAGCTTTGAAGTGATTTAATAGCAGACAGCCACTAGCCAAAAGAAATCATTTGCAAACTTCAGACGCTATATAAATTCATTGCTTCATTTAGCTGATTATATAGCTAAGCTTATACAAAACAAATTTTAATTATTGCTAAAGAGCAATAAAAGTATAAATTCAAGCTGTCCCTCACAGAAAAAAAATTAAACAGTCTATAAATAGTATCTCAAAATAAAACGCACTTGCTACATTCTGTGCTAAAAATAAATGATCCTGCTTTTATTCTAGGAAAATATTTTTTTAAATCTTCTAAAGTCTGATCCAAGGATTCACCTCCAGCCAGTAAAGCTGGTTAAAGAGAGAGAGTATATACAGCTCACGACTACATAGTTACCACAAGAAATCCTAGGTTTTGCTTCTGGAAAAGGACAAAATGTTTATCTCTGCTGTGTGATAACATGTCCTCTTTCCATTTTAATGACAGTCAGACTCCTGCAAAATATCCAAAATACATAATTTCCAATTCAGGAAACAGGTTTAAAACCACCAAAATATTACTTAAATGTTCCTTCTCAGTAAGAATAAACAAACTGTGGAGCTGATTGCTAGAAGATAGCCAATAGACCAAAAGCGTGGAAAGGTTGAAAAAGCTTAAGCCCGGCAGCAGTTACAAAATACTATGATTTACATGTAAGTTGGATAAGGAAGTCATCCACTGCCAAAGGTTGAAAACTATATTAGTGGAAAGATCACTGCATAGGTTCTATTAACAGCCTGTTCTTTGACCTCTGAGCTGCCCTGAGCCTGTCTGGGTGTTCCTGCATATCCACAGGCATGGCCGAGAACAACGCTCCACCGCTCCAAGGCACCTGGGTCGGGATGTTTTGGTTGAATAGACCTCGCTGTCTCCTGAAGCCCCAGGATGTCCAGGTATAGGCATTTCAAACTGAGAAGAGAGCTAACTGATACAGCGCTAAACAGTAAACATTTGGGAACTGATAGAAGTAGGAAATTTGTCGGTGACCTGCTAGGAAAGAAAGCTGTTTTGCAAAGTGATTTAGCCAAAATCTGGCCCATACAGAGTAACTATAGTCTGTAATTAATATATACTTTGTGTGTTATTTATTTTATATTTAATTTTAATTGTGCATTTTATTTAATTATTTTCCCTCAAATTTAAATTTAAAAAATGAATTCCTTTCCTTCGCATACCTACCAGCATGGACAGTTGTATACCTCACTGAATATTATATTACTCCAAAAAGAAAGAGGAGGAAGATAACAGATGTACTAGGAAATGTTTATATAGTGTGACAGTGCTCTATACACATTGATAGTCTTCATACTTTGAGAACACAGTCCAGGTGTTCTGATGACATAATTAACGTCTTGTCCTGAAACCTAAGATTTTGCTATATTTCAGTTTTATTCAGAAAAATATCATGTGAATAAGCAGGGGTTTTTTTACAAAACTATTAAATTCTACTCTTTTTTTTTTTATTATTTCTCCTCAGATTTCAAGCTATTTGTTACACTTGTTCATGAAGGCAGTCATACATACACCCAAGAGTTATTGATGACTAAAGAAACACTTCACTGGGACAAGACAGAAGTATTTTCAGCTCAAGTGTTTGTTCAGACAAGAGGTATCAAATCAGTTGGCAGCAGCTTTAGTAAAACCTCAGAAGGCACTCAAGTCTTTCTACCATCTTAGCTATTCAATTCGTAACCCTTCAGCCCATGGGTAGCTTGACTTCAGTTTCGGTACAACTAATGGTCTATTACAGCCATTACTGCTTGGGGCAGTGTCTCTTCTGCTTCAAACACTACAGGAAAGAGAGGCATCTCAATACAGGCAAGTGAATCATTTCACTTCCACCAGCAACAACAGCAATCTGTCTTTCTAAGGAGACCCTCACTCTCACATGCAACAACTATGTATTCTTTCTTATTTTGTACCAGTAAGTCAGCTCCCACTTGCAATTTTAATCCCCGTCTCCACTAACCATGCATTAAATTGTCAAAAATATGTTTCCCTCAGGCTGCCCCTCACAGGAAAAGCCTACAGGAGGAGTTCTCTGTAAAAACCTTTGAGAACTATTGTCCTTCCCATCTTCCCTTAGAGTTGCTGCGATACCACCAAAAATGTTGGTAGTGAAAAAAACCCCAACACTTCTGGCTCAGAAAGCACCTCAGCTGCAAGCTCTCGGAGGTTGGGCGAGCAGCAGTGTCCGGCACCACGCGTTTGCCCTGCGCCCATAACACCTCTTAGTCATCTCTGTCGCCACTGCTGAAAAGAGGTAACTGCGTTTCACAGACCTTTGTTTCATTCAGTTTACATTCCCACATCACCTGTAACCTCAACCAACACTGTCTCATGGCTTCTTGGCATTACGCCGTCTTTTTTCTAGCTGCTTGCAGTCTCTTGTGCCGGCCCATAACTCGTTTGGGGCAAAGACAGCCTTTTTTGCTCTTTTCCAGTTCAGAGGCAACCTGGCAGGGGCTTGCTGTGCACACTGGGGCCCCAGGCTCTGAATTTATGAAAACAAAACACAACAGCAGCTACAGGGGAGTTTCTCATCAGATAATCAGGCTATCTGTGAGGTAATATTTTGAGATACAGCCGCAATCTTCTTCACAACCCTCAAACCTTTCAAGAGAACCAGGAATTCCGAGCTCAGGGAATAACAAGCGAAGCCACCCTCATCGGCAAGCGAATTGTTCCTGCCACTTCACCAGCAGAAACTTTCAGTCCTGTCCAGATTACCCGAGCCAAACCAGCACACCCTTAGCTCTGACCTTTGAAGACCGTCCTGGGAAAATGCCTCAAAATGGAAAGAAGTAGTCTGAAGCCTAAACTGGCAGATCCATACTACCTGCATGAAAATGAAGGCTAGAAAAAAATGCTAATTTTCTGGGGAGTATTTGAGGAGTTAAATTAGAGAACAATGTTTAACCAACTGGTTAAAATTGTTACTCTGTCATGAAAATACTAGCGATCAGCAAGCAAAACTAAGGTTACTTCGCTGAACTCTCCTTCAGGAAATAAATATTCTTCATTTTTTCAGTGTCCTGTGTCTAATAGATATTCAGGCAGATAACTTGCTTTTTTTTTTTTATGATGGTCAACTACTGTCAAAAACATTTAGCAATACTCTAAACGTCCTGTGGCATCAGATCACAACTCATCTTCAGTTTCTCAGGGCTATTCCCTTATTCAGATTTGAAACTACAGTTGCACTGGTGGCTGGTTTATGTAGTGCTCTCAGCTTGCTATTTATTTACAGCAAACAGAGCTCAAATGGAAAGGTCTTCTCCTCCTGTAGCCTAAAATTAATCCTGATAGATGACTACGGCTCATTATAAGTAGTTTAAAAAAACAAACCAAACAAAAAAACCCCACAACCCTTCCAAGTACAGCACATCCTGCTTATATGACTGATGGCAAGATGTCCACATACGCAGTGAAAGGTGTCTCTTCAGCTGGGATGAACTGTCACATTAATGGAGAGTGGAAATTTGCCATTTAAATCTGTAGCTGATTTCTACATCATACGAAACATTACAAATTACATTGCTCATTATGAAGAAAAACAAAATCACTTGGGAAATTAGTTTTACTTCTCACCTTCTTTGTGTTAAAAGCAGAATGCAAAAATCTGAAATGAAAAACAGGAATAATTGACGGTCTGTTTCCCCAGTGAAGGGTTATTATGGGAATATATAAAACTGGACAGATATTCTGAATTCATCCTATAAAAAGAAAGCCAAAAAATTTTTTGTTTGTTTGTTTTATGCAGGTATCAAATAAAAATCTTTTTGTCCTACAGATTAGAGACTTGAAAAGCCCCTCTAAAATATTCTGTTAAGATCTCACTTATCAGCAGTGCTGAATTCAAATGAGTTTCAAACGTACTGAACTATCACTTTGCAACATATTACTTACCCAGGATTATTTTAATTTTCATCCAGTGCTACTAAAAATTCAGCTCTCCTCCTCTGCCACATCTTTGTGTACATAATGAACTTTATGATTTCTTACAGGCACAATCTATTGCTTTTGGTTTGACTTTCAGGTAGTTTTTCCCAAGTCATTTTTCAGTAAATGAAGAAAGTCCAAATACAACAACTTGCCTTATGAGATTTGTCATCTTATTTTATTACAAGACAAGATACTTGGGTTTTTAAAGATTAATGCATTGGTTAGGTCTTTGCAGAGCATATGCTTCAGAAGTGTTCACCCTCATGTCACCTCTAGTATGTCCAACAGCACACTCTTTTGGAATTAAAAATGAAAAATCGACCAAGCAAACAAACCCCAAAACCTGTGTAACTTCTCTCATCAATTTGTTGAGGCATCCGCAAGTCTACTTTACTTGACCTGGTCAGATTTCATTTGACTTTGTATTTTGACTTTCAAAGTGAGAGATCAAACATGTTGGGGAAAAGAGATCCCAAATGCTGCAGGGAGATCCTTGTAGGGAGCCCACCTTCATTCCTACTTCAGGAAATCATATCTATGCACGTGGTGTCTCAGAACTGATAATAGTTTCAAAACACGAGGATGGCTGATGACAAGTATTACTGCATCATTCTGCTATGAGGGAAAATGCTACAGAAAAGAAAAAGGGGGTGAGTAATACCTTCTGGTACATTTAGCAAGGTGGTAGGTAATAAGAAACATGAGTTCCAACCTCAATAATGCTCCTCATCTAATTTCACTGTACATCAGTTCTCCTAAGCTATAAAGGAAATGTTCCCCCTCTGAAGTACTGAGGATAACTGCCAATACTCGTAGGATGCTACAGAATCCTTTTATTAATTAATGTGAAAATCATCATCAACCAAAGTGCGGGGGGAACCTCACAATTCCTGGCTCCAGAGCCTGAGCTTCTTCGACACTCCGCATTGCCTCAAAGGGGGCAAAAGAAATTTGTGAATAAAAACAGTGGTGAAAATGTATCTTCCACAACTACCATAATAATTTCTAAATATTAACAAAAATACACTCAAAAAAGTGTTAAAGTAAGCAAAAGAACACAGTGAAGGTATTTCCATGAGACAGAGCTGGGTGCCAAGAGAAGAGTTGAGGGACGAATTCCAGCTTTGTAAGAGTTCTGCAAGTGGGTGGTTGTGTTAAATATACTTTATTCCAGCATTTTTAAGCATTCTGAACAGTTCTAACAAAATAGTTGGAAATAAGAACTATCCACAATTGACAGAACAAATGTAAGCAACAGCAACCATACAAGCAATTATGTAAAACGTGTCTAGGGAATTTCCCTCCATCAACTGAGAAAACAAGACTGAAGAAAACCATATGGGGACAGAACATAACATGAAAATATTTTAACTGTTGCATCAATAGGAAAAGCGTGAGCATTTTCTGTGGGATCATTCTCATAGATGCCATTCCCTGGAGACTATGCATTTGTCTCCTTGAACAATTGCAGGAATACTGTTATTTTTATATTCATATTATTTACGAGCAGATACAGAAATGAAAGGTGAATTTCCTAATCGCATTCAGAAATATTCCAAACATTACTACTTACGCATTCTGGAAGTGATGCAGCAGAGAATTATCAAGGCAGCTTATTAAAATGAATAGTGTTACTACTTCTCTCGCCACCCATCCTAGAAAGTTAGTTTATTATATGCAGTACTCCAGCAAAATTATTCCTATGTTACAATTTTATTTATAGACTTTATTTAATAAAATACTACCAAGATAAAGAACATTTTTCTCTAAATTTTTAGGTTTAAATTGACCTATAATGAAAGCAAATCCTTTGTAGGATTTCATTTTATGAGATTTGGAGACTTTCAAGGATTCATCAAAATATTCAATGGTGTTAATGTCTACACTAATTAATCTCAAGAAGGCTTATTACTTTTTTCTCCTTGGGTTCATTTGCTGTTACTACTGCACAGCACTGTCCCCTCTGATGCATAAAATCCAATGGAAGCAAAGTGACTAGCCAAAAATAAGTTCATTTTTGGGTGTACACTGCCATTTACAGGTGCTGGTCTTTGAATTTTTCACGGTTTGCTGAGCATTTCATTCGAGTTGGCAGATCTGGTGGGTCATATGGTGACAATTCTCATTTTCTGCAGCATCTGAAATGTCCACTCATTGCATCATTGACAGCTAAAATTAGATATTTGGCAAAGCAGTCCTAGGAACCAAGGGCTTGATTAAGTTGCCTAATTATAGCTGCCTAGTGCCATTTGAGATGCCCTAGAGTACACCCGGCAACCACAGAGGCCTGGCAGGTATCACACAAAACCTACGGGAGGCCTGTGGCCCTCCGGAGCGGGAGCTGTAGGCAAGGAAGGATAACCCCTACGACATTTCAAACGGCACAGGGAACTTTTGTTTGGACTCTTAGGAACGGAATACTACGTGTTTGCCACCGGGATATTGGAGACATCAATTCTCCTGTCTTAGCTTCTTCTTGCATCGTATTCCCTCTCCTTGCACGCGGGCGCGTGAACTCTCAGTGCTGCTCTGTTGCTGCTCTCTTGCACGCAGCGCAGGGAATACAAAATATGAAAATAGGTCAGAGCAAGCTTTAATTTGGGGGGGTGGGGGTGGGTGGAGAACCTCTTCCAGGGAATGGAAGGGAGGGCTTGCATACTTTCTCCATATTCATCCCATCACTGTTCGCTCAGAGGAAAAAGAGATCTCCTTAAGGAATTATGCATTCTAGTTCCTGTTATATCATGGGTTTTCCTTGGAGGTGTCCAAAGCAGAATCCAGTCTTGCTTAATTTGTGAAATTTGACATGATTACAGACTGGGGTTGATAAGGTTTGTGTTTAGGGAGTCTTGATGGCATCTCTGAAGATTGTAATTCTTCATCCACCTCTCTTTTCTGACAAGATTGTATAAAAGTGGAATAAAAAATTGCTTTATTCTTCTTTTCCACATTAAGCAGAAAATGGCTTTCTTGAGACTATGCATTTGCACCGGACTCAAGAAAACAGACCCCCGCGGAGCATGAAATGACACTGGGGAATATATTTTCCTTGACATACTGGGTATTTTTCATCTGTCTGAGGCAGCTCTCCACCCCTCCCACCCCCTCCTTTTTTTTTAACAAAGTTATGCAGTACCTTATATCAGCACTCGTTCTTCTGTTCTCCTTAAGAAAGAAAATGAGCACCAACAGTATAGAGGGACAAATAATGCTTGTCATAATAAAAACAATATGGTCGCAAAGAACCAAGCACTATTTGGAAAATGGTATAAAAAAATACAATGCTCATATAGTTTCTTGATGCCCAAAATTTCACATTTACTCATGAAGGTGTAAAATATTTCCTATAAACCTGCTGAAATTACATGAAATCTAATCGTTTGATGCCCAAGGCAGGGCTAATAAACTTTCCCTGCTTCAGCCCAACAATTCTACTGCCTGAATAAGCAATACTCAACAACTACCACAGCTAAAGAGTCTCCTGAATATCAAATCCCTTTCTCCAACAAAATAACTCTCATTGAGGCCAATATTTATTCTGACTGGCATATATTTCTGTTCGGATCAGCAATTTGCTTTTTCCAAATCTGAATCAATGTACAAGTGAATGGTCTTACATTTTTACGATAGGGAAACTGCTTCCAAACCCCTCCGCTTTCTGCATTAACTTGATCTGTTCAGCTGCACAATAGATTGGTTAAGATGGTTATTAGTGATATGACTCAAGTTATTCTGCCCACCATCATTACTTAACAGTGCATTCAGAGCAAGAGCTAGAAATAGCATGCTTAAAGAGTGGCTAAAATAGAACCAATGTTTAAAACTAGTGGGTAGTTAATGAACAAGGATATTCAACTGCGATAAAAAACCTGCTGTTGAGCAAGTATCATTTAAGATATTTCAGGAGCCAGTGTAGACTAGTGGTGGCATGAGAGCCATGGCAAGAGTCCCTGGTAGTCAGTGACTTCGGTGGGGTGAATTGTCACTAGATGGCACAACCTCCTGGGCCTAAATCCCACCTCGATCTTGCCTCCCTAGACAAGGCTGTGCACCGCAAATTCGGAAAGAATAAGCCCACAGGAAGAACAGTGACTAAAGCAGACACTGAGTGAATACGTCCAGAAGTGCTTTGTTAGTGTTGGTTTCGTCCCATTTCAGTACCTAAAAATTTACGCAACCTGGTTTGAACCATTTTATTGTCTTTTAACTGTTGGTTACGTTGTTATAAAAACAGGATCCAAGAAAATGTCTTCAGCTTGACCGAAATGCACATCACAAGTTTTTGTCATCTTAACATTAATCTTTAAGGAAACTTTGTATTTGGTTCAATATTAGTAAATTAAAATGTAAAAATATAAATATATTGATATTCTATTTAATAAATATCCAACATCTAGCAGTCCCAAATGGTTTAAAGTAATTCCAGATACAAGGGATAAGATTTGAAGAATGTTTAAATATAGGTTAGACTATTAGACAAGATTTTGAACAGATTTTAACGAATTACATTTGGATTAAAAAGATCATGTATTCATTTATTTATGTCTTATGTTTTAGCTTTGGTCTTAAATCTGTCATAATGCTACAGAGAAGAAAAATATTTTAAGATGGATAGAGATGGCAGGGTAGGAGAGAAAATGAAGAAGTTTATGAACTGCTCTCCATTTCCTACACCATAAAAGAAATGCGCACTCTTCCTATTAAAACCCTGTGGCACCCTGATGCGACTATCACTTCGGTAGCATCTGGCAATGTCAGGTAGAGTTTCTTGAAGGCTCAGATCTTTTGGCTTCTAAAATAGTAACAAATAACCTAAACCAACACTTTTCTGAATCACCATACCAGGCAGAAAGAATCTGTACAGGGAGGCAGATTTTTCGAGGGGTTTTGTATGTATGACACTACGACACTAGAGAAATGATGTGGCATCTGAATTACTAATACACATCTGGTGAAAAGGTTCCTTCATTTGCTGTGTGCACTGTTTAAAAGTAAACACACAAAGAATTTGACAATTTTAATCTTCTGTTTATCTGAGAAACTGGACACCTATTCCTTATACTTAGAAAGAGATTTCCTGTCAGCATTCATGAATTTCTCTCTTGACCCTGAGCAGCGAGAGAAGCAGCCTGAGATATATTGCAAAGCCAAATGTTTAAAGTTTATATCAATATACACGTGGGACAAAGGTAATTTACTCAGTGAAGGAAGAACCCCCTGCTACATTTAATCATGCTCAAGTACATGGGAAAGTGCCCTTACGGCTGTTGTTTCTCCCTGCCTTTTTAACCCAACTATTGAGAAGCCCTTTTCTTCTCATGAAACACCTTGAACCCAAAGCCTAATTAAACTAGTAAAACACCATTAAACCTGGCGAGCAGACTTATCTCCAGCCACCACAGTTCGCAATTAGATTTTGGGCGAGGGTAGGGGAAATCAATGTTATGTTCACCCCTTAATGAGAACATAAACACTTCCACATTAAAAGATTATTTTCTTAAAATCCCCACAGGTAGGTGGGGGATTCACTTCGCTTGTAAAAGAACAAAATATAGGAAAGAAAATAGTTGAAAAACCCCAAAAAACCCTCTTTGCCTCATGTGAAAAAGCTATTTTCCTTTCTCCCATGATCTCAAGAAAAGACGGAAGGGGACAGAACAAAACAGCGCATATATATGTGATTAAAGCAACACGGTCAGGTCAAAACTCAGAGAGCCGATTTGCCTCTTTTTAGAACCACAGGAACCAGGCTTGTTTCAGGGTGTTGATACAACAGATAATAAAGACTTAAGGACATTGCAAAGAAGTCCACGTCGGAGTCAAACACACCCTTCAGCTACTTTTGCTCATCAGACCATGAGTGAATACCAACAGGAATGTCTTGGTTGAGGCCAATGGGACTTCATTACCTCTGGTCATCTCAGAGCTTTTGGCCAATTGTATTTTCTACACAGAAAGAGCAAGTGTATACTCTGGATTTTTTTAGAGTGAAAAGCAAAAGCGATATATCTGTGGGAGACATTCTGTGCGGCGATATGCACCATCACCTCTTCAGACTGGAAGCTGCATTATAAATGTCCAATATACCAGCAAGGAGTTTCATATGCAGCTGCAGATCTGCTGATACCACAGCCATCACTGGACATCACTGTAGTAAGCACTTTGTCGAAGAAACCTTCCCTTCCCCAAAAAACTCAAGTATTGTGCAAAGCAAGAAAAAGGCTTCTCCTTCCAGCTATGTAATTTGCACAGGATGACTCTCAAGTTTCTCCTCCAGTTCCCGGTTTGGACCAGCAACTCAACCCTTTGTGATCACTAGCCTTATTTACATCTGCTTTTGAATGACATTTGATTCACTTTAGTTTAAATCAGAATGAAGTATTTTCACTTTGAGTGTAGGAAATTGCATGTTTTATTTCTTCAGACATAGGACTTTTAAAAATGTATAAGGTCAGTTTAAAAAGCATTCCTTGAGTGGGAATGACATCTCTGTTGGGTCTGGCTTTTTGTTGGGTATTTTTGGTGGGTGGGGGATAGCGTGTTGGGTTTTTTAGGACTAACTTAAATACAGTGAAAACAAAATTCCTTAAGAATGTTACAGGTAATAATATAAGTTCACTTTTGCTGAAAGAGATTATATTTGGGGGTTTTTTTCCCTCTTTCTTTATATTTGACATGCTGTTTAACTGTTTCACCAAAACCATAATTTAATTAGCACTTTTCCTTCTGTATGGGTTTATCATTCCTTTTTCAGAGGAAAAATCTTTCCTCCCCCCCTCCCTTTTTTTCTTAAATAAGGAAAAATACTTTTAATCATGCAAGTTACTCTACCCAGAGAGACCCCAACAATGCAAACACCTCTAATGATGTTAACAAGACTAGCAAAAGGGTTTGTTCACGCAGAACATTTTAGAGTAAAATACCAAAATTAGATGTAGTCCTTCAAATCAATTAATTTCTTTTTAGTCAGCTAACAAGATTTCAATGCTGGTTGCCCTTTAAAAACAAGTTATTCACAGAGCCACGCAACTTAGCCTTCACAAAAGCGCTAACATGCTTGGCTTTCTTTTATTAATCTTATGTGAATTATTTTTTTTTTGTATTTCACTAAGAGTTCAAGAGAAATAGAGTGATTGTCCTGGTAGGCTCAGTCCTGGAAAGAGCAGCACAGCTGTTTATTCCCAGACTCTGAGCATTTTTTCGATCTACACAGCAGTCTGTATTATCTCTGAAGGGAATTACACGTTACCATAAGCAGATATGGTTTCCATACACAGTTTGCGTATTGTACAATACTTGGCTGTCAGAACAACAAATTGAATGCTTCGTCCTCCTTCTGTTGCCCTTTTTACCTCAAATTACCTCCTTGGGTGGAGGAAAAGAGGACAAAAAAGCCATGGCAGAGAATCACAAAATTACTCCATTTTGCATTTCAGAAAAATCAAAATGACCAAACATCTGCTTCAGACACCCTCTACTGGAAAGCATCAAGTTTAGCTCTCTGCTCCTGAATTAACTGATCATGTGTAGGAGGCAGGGGGAGAAGGGGAGAGGGGGGGAGGCATGAACATGAACATGAACTGAGGCATAACTTCCTGAAAAGACTGGTATCTATTCTACAAATCACTGTCTTGCATTTAGGAGGAGGAAAGGATTTGACGATTAAATTATTTATTTCAACAAAGTTAGGAAATGCGCATCTGACTTTTTTGACTATGACGCAGCAAAAAGGACTCTATTCATAATTCTGTGGCAACTTGCCTTTAGGATTAGACCAGATCTGATAGGTTTCTCCCAGAAAGCTGCAAGTGTCATAAACTTATCAGCAAGTAAAAATAGGGACTGCAATGAAAAGACGTAGCCACAATATACACAAACAGTAGCCTGACATATTCTCCCCACATGTGAGAAAAAAGGTCGTGAAACTTAAACTAAATATCTTTAAATTAAATTTGTTCATTTTGTGTAATTCTCAAGCAACAAGTATGCTGAGACACAGCTGTTCTGCAGTTTTAAGTGACCACTACTAGAAACTTTGTTAGTTAACCCAGTGCAGAATTCTGTTCTTTAAACAGATCTCTTCCATCATTAATCTATAAAATATCTATTGACTATATTTTGGGCTGGGCCTCTATGTAGTCAGACCGAGTATCTTAACTGCGTGGTGAGCAGGTTTGCTCTTTAAGAAAAGGGTGAGAACTTCCTCTCTTCAGAAAAAAATTCTGTGCTACATTTTGGACGTCTTGACCCCCATTTTCATCATGGGAAAATAAAAATAAAAAAAAATAAAATAAAATAAAATAAAATAAAATATTAAATTATCTAAATAATGACAGATCTACTACCTCTGATTTAAAATCTACATCCCAGTGAACCTCCAGAGAATCTTCACAAATCCTTTTCCTCATGTAGCCGTGCCAAGAGATTTAGTCCTTAAAAGACTGAAAAGACAATTCTATCAAGCTTCAATCTAAAATTAATTCTTTTACTTTTCTACTCCCAAATAAAGTATTAAGATAAACAGCCTGATTTGGTACCAAGCATTGTTCATTGTATGCTCTCCTTGACGATGCTACAGCTTTCACAATTCTGTTTGACCTGCATAATGTACTGTACGTGGGGCAGTGAATTACATTCCTTTCTAAGAGACCATGCTGAATTACAATTTCTTTCCCAGGACTCAGAGGTGAATAATTGCACCTGTCCTCCTTAAGCAGACAAAAGACATTAAGTAGCGGCCAAACGGAAAGAAAGATTTAAAAAGAAAATCACTTTATAGTTTGGTAGGAAAACAACTCAATCCAACCTTTCATCCAGCTGTATACAATACGAGGATTTCTACTAGTGCAGCTTCTGAAGAAAGGGAAGCTTTCAATCAAAGACAGACTACCCTGATAACAGCAAAAATTGAGGTGCTTTCTAGAAGTTTAAAAGAGCCTACTTTAAAAATAAATCATTGACAATACAAAAAAAAAATCAGCTGCATATCTAAGTGTTTGTGGGCAAACTTTCTCATTTACATGATATAAATGAAGAAATGAAGTAAGATCAGGGAACAAATAAAGCCTCATGGCTTTTCCAGGACCACACACAGATGCAGTAGTAGAACCTAGCATAGAGCAGACGTGAAAATGATGAAACAGACAGCAACCTGGATCTCGTGACAAACTTCATGCTGTTTCATAGAATCATAGAATCATTTAGGTTGGAAAAGGCCTTTAAGATCATTGAGTCCAACCACAGAGAGTTTGTGACTATGCTGAACATAAAGGCTGAGATTTGCTCTTACTGACCGCACGCGCTTGGCAGACAGATCTGCGGTGGCTCTGGTTTCATCAGAGCCATGCTGGCAGACGTCCAAGGAAAGGTCACCAGGGCAGAAGGACAGAGCCTCAACAGAGCATTTGCCTTTGGTGCCAGGAGATTCCTAGCACTTGACCATGCCAAAGGGCTAATGCTTAAAAAGATGAGAAAAAAGCGTGAAAGGTTGAAATACTGTGGAGAATCTCCACAAAGATCTTTGCGATATCTCCAGGCTCTTTCAAATTTTTTCTTCTTGCATGGAAGCTGCCTGTACGCCCAACGAAGATAGGTATTTGCACATGAATGGACCAAATAGAAAATATTCTGCTCCTTGTGGAACCTAAAGGTAGTCTATTTGGCAAAATCCAGGCAGTCCACCTTGCAGCTATAAAGAGGAACACCATGGAAAACTATACTAAAATATTGACACCCCCCCAATAAAATAAAAGCAAAGAAACAAAGCAGTGATGCCCTGGGGGGAGGTGCCCTTGCAGGAAGCATGTTTCTTTTCCCCAAAAGCACAAATATCAGTGTTTAACATCCACAATGAGAACTTAATATAGCACAGAAGAGAGACACTGATTAAAAGCAAAGAACATAACGGACCATACCTGCTTTCAGCTAGAAGTTTTGGTTTTTAGGAAACACCTCCATCACCTTATAGTTACAGGTTTTAGAACAAACCCTGTCTAGTTATATGCTTGTAAAAATAGAGAAAACCCACCTGGTTTTACAGATAAGGCACCAACCTGGAATTAAAGAAAACCAAAGCCTACTGCTGTTCTCTTCCTTCAACAGCTGCATGGCCTTGGGTAGGACCCCTTCTCTCACTGCCCCCGCTTCCCTTCCTACTTTCTGTCCAATCTAGTTACATGCTTTGGGACAGGGACCTTCTTTTACAGTATGTTGGTACAGTTCTGAGGTCAATAGAGTCCTTATCCAGGAAAAAGTTATGAGAGCACTGTGACGAGTTGTTCCCTGAGAGGCAGAAAAAAATAAAGCCTGGTTTCTTGTGGATTTCTATTTTCCCTTCTCAAAAACTTCAGCTCCCTCTTTCATGTGTCCTGTGGAAACACCTTCCACACAATGCTTCCAGTCTCCGCAACACAGAGTAAGTCCTCCCACAGTAACCTTCATCTTGAAACTGGCCAAAAGTAGAGAAATGACTGGAAAATAGGCCCACGACAGACACACAGATCACATTATCTCCCAAGGTCTTTCTTTTAAAGGAAACCCAGCTAATAAAAGCAACAGCAAACATTTCAACAGAGGTGATAAAGATCAAAATTCAGATTGCTTAGCAGATTAATCATGGCCATGCAAGGAACTCTAGGGTTTTGGTCTTTTTTGGATCATCTGCTCTCAACAAAGTGTCTAAATCACTGATGGAACATGTGCCAGAAAACAGCAAGGGACAAATAATCTTTGGTCAGCATTTGGGTTTCCAGTAAAGCATCAACATTTGAAATTTGTTAAGGGTAAAGAAACTGAAATTTCCTCAAAAGAACATTTCAATTTTCACAAATCAGTATTTCCCACAGACATGCATTTCTTCCAGCTCCCTTTGTAAACAGAAGTCGCTGTTGACAGTGCTGTTGAATATCATCCCTTTTCCAAGACTGGTGTAAATAAAACTAAAAAAAAGGAAGGAGGTAGGTCTGAGTGCAATAGGAAAATTTTCATCCTCTATGCCTTCACTAAATTGGGTGGGTTTATATTAAATCAATACCCCCAATTAAGAGAGAAGATAAAGACTCCATCAGCATTATTATCTCAAGCAGTATTTGTTCATACTAGTCCAAAACTGTTCACCCTTGGGGGCTGCAATACAACAAGGAAGTCTCCTGAGCGTATTAATTATTTAAAATGAAAGCAACACAGTTACTGGCCTTTTGAACTAATCAATCTTTCAAAAAGTGTCAGGTGTCTCCAAAACATGTGACAGGTTGCCAGTTTGTAGCATCTATTCTGGAGCCCTAATACCAGGATTTTCTCTGGAGCCTGGAGGAACTCATCACCTTTCTTAACAAAACCCAAAGACAACCTGTCTGCCTCACCGAAAATGAGATGGAGAAGCTAAATTAGAACCACAGACCTCCTATTTGCTAAATGAAAGCAGAAAACCAAAACCAAAACAAACATTAGAAGCACATATATACATATATATAGACACACACACATATATATGAATGCAGACACAAATACATGTAGAGATATGTATAGGCAGACATATATCTGTAGCTGTAAATTATAGACATTTACTGAGATCTGTATTTACTGCCTCCTACAAGTCTATTTTACAGTCTAAATTTAGGGAATTTTCTTCCCTTCTTTCAAAAAAAAAAAAAAAAGGAAAAAAGAAAAAAGGCAGCATCTGGTTTGTATTTTTCAAGTCTATTCAAAAATACCTCTTTCTGGGCGTATCTGCCACTTCAGTACGCGAGAATAAAAATGTAGAATCAGCAAGAAAATTCCTATAGAGTCTGTTTGTAAACAAAAATTCCCATCTCCAAAACGGTTGACCTTATTCGCACTAGGAGGTGGCGAGAAACTTTTCAGCAGAACATATTTTACCAATGCTGTGGGTACATATCAATATGTTTTGTTTTTTTTATTTTAAAGATTTCAATTATATTTTCCACAAATAAATCTTTCTTATTGAAAATAAGTGCACGAGTTACACACTGAGGATTTTTTTCCCAATCTTGTTAATATTAATAGTTCAGAAAAAAATATTTTGTTCTGTGGTTTATGTGGAAAATTTGAACTTTTTCTCTTAAATACAAGCTAAAGACAAATCTATAAAAGATGTCAACAAATATCAATCTACAACATTTTTTAATTTGTTGAGAAAGAATAACAGGACATAATATATGTGATGTGTAAATGAATAGTGGATACAGGAAAAAAAACAACATTAAAAAAACATTCACACATAAAAATCAGAATTCTGAAACCAAACATCTCCAAACTCAAATTTAGGTGGAACTTCTCCATTACCCTAGACTTTTTGAAAAATATTTGTTGCAAGCATTTGGAACGTTTTGCGTTATCAGTGCTCTCCACTCTTGAGAGGCCCTGGCATTTCTGACCAGGGCAATCAACTTCCAACTGCAATTGCCATCCACCAAAAGTCCTCCAGAAAGGAAGACCTCACTTGGGCAACCTGAACCACCCAGAGGCAGCAGCCTTTCACACACTCCACATTAACGCTCCCGGGTCTGGCTGCATCTGCAGCATTGTACCTTTGTAGGAGCCAAGCAGAGCCATAGACAGCATTTAACACAATTATCACAGCATCATGTATATATTTAAAAATAAAACTACTCTTTGAGCTAAAATACAGTAAACTACTTTGGCTAAAGTCCTATATTATGGGTGACTTTTCCCTAC
>NW_009647756.1:1861763-1916912 GCF_000708025.1 Charadrius vociferus | reverse complement strand
CTACAACCCTTTACAGAGGTTCAGTTTCAAAGCAAAATATACAAAACAAATATGCTGGATACCTCAAAGGCTGAATGTAAAACACATTCGTGGATTTTGTGATTTTTTTTTTAAAGGCCTGGCCAAGTTTTAATGGGCTGTCACACACGAATGATTATGAAAGCGCTACAATGAACTGAGCTGATAAGCTGATCTGATCGGAATTAACTGCATGTGATTGCTGCTTTGAAAAGCTGGCCTAAAGAGGCAGCATTGAAAGCAATCTCACAAGTCACTGGTACCGCTTGCCTCAGCTATAAGTAAGCACAGATGGTGAGAAAAGTTAATTAAGAGACATATTTGTTTGGGGGTTTGAAATTTCCACCCTCTCTTCTCCAAAGGAGCCAAGCCACAGTGAAAATGTGTTTTACGTTTGCGGCCTAATAAGTTCATGTTTTTGAGGCTCTGTTCCTGTAGATGGAGGTAATAGATAAACAGAATAAATAATTTATGTCAGCAGTTAGCATATGGATTTGCACTTGATCACTAAGCTACTCGTTGCACCTGATAGCTACAACATCTTGTCAATTAAAAATATTCCTTTCTCCACAATCCTTCATTTACTTTCCTCCTACCCGGCACAGCTTTTCTCTTATACCACAACTGATACCCAGCAATGGAGATGTCATCCTTTTCATTCTCACTTTAATGACTGCCTCCTTCATTTGCTCCCTCACTTCTTCTTGCAGTATTTCATAAGGAACGTATCAACAATTGCAAAAAATAGCTTCTGGTGATAAATCCTTTTTTTTCCCCTGGTTGGGAACTCTCTTTCCCGCCTCTCTCCAGCCCACGCTTGAGCTTTCCCCAGATTAACTAGTGGGCTTCTGGAGCTGTGGCTATGACAGTGTAAAGTAAATCTGTAAAGTGATCACCATCTTTAGAGGATCAAAATAGATCCCTTAAACTTTATATAATGAAAAACTGTGACCAGTATCATATCGCAGACATTCTGCTCAATAATCTTTCGAAAGTGTATGATTCTTTGGACCCATTTCCATTTTTTCACCTGTGGCTATTATAATGGCAACAGCCAGTAGCACCAAAGAAACACTGGTTGCAGAATGGCAGGGATCAATCTCACATGAAAGGCACTTGAAGGTAAGAATGGGTTAACCTTAAGGACAGAGAAAACGGAGATTTCAGAACTTCAAGTGAAATTGAGAGGTTCTTAGAGAGACATTTCCAATTCATGCGTACTGTACTATTTATTTCCTTTCCCATCATTGCTGATTATAAGGATGTGCATGTGTAAAAAGGAAGTTTCTTCATTTCTAATCAGACCGGCTCTACTCCATGAATCCACAATCCACTGTTCATGACATTACAAAATGAATCAGGCAGGAGGCTCAAGACAGATCAGAAAGTGACAGCTTCTGTTTAAACAGATATCTTGGAAATTAGTGATGATAGAAGACAGTATTATACTGCGTAAGCATTTAACTCTTAGCACTGTCTCATTGTCTAAAAAGAGGTGAGACAGAATTACTCACTGGAAAGATCTTGTTATAAAAAAAAAAATAAATTGGAGTGCTGATCTGTTCTATTTATATTTCTAGAGAAATAAAGGCCTGTTTTGAATAGGACACCCACGCTATACGTATTGAGCACTCCCTGGATTTAAGGGAAGTTGCTTCTTAAAACGTTATCCTTGCATTATAGCGTATGGTCACATAATTGATGGTCTATCTTAAGAATCTGGCACGTATCAGTATATTGCTTCTGTCAGTCTTATTTCTGTGCCATAGAACCAATTTTGAGTACAATATTACACTTATTAGAATGTGTTCCCTTGCTAGGTTTACATTTCAGATGACTGGATCACATCAGAAAACTAGAGATTGATATTCAAGACCAGCCCTGCACCGAGAACCTTCCTATGTCATTCTGCAAGGATTTTAGCCAAAAACTTCATCTGTGTACATAAATATACAGACTAATAATTTAGCCATTAGATATATATGTATACATACAAATTAATAATTGTGTCTCACATTCCCAGGTGGTCTCTAAACATTTTATTATCTAATCACATAAGAATGGCAGGTTTTCTAATTTTATAAACGTATACAGAATAAGTTGTTAAACAAATCAATCATTGAGACCTCAGTACAGATGTTAATCCAATTTGTGTGGTAATGATCAAACCAGTCAGTTTACATAAAGCATTACAGCTGTGCAATACTGCAGCACTGCAGTTCTGTCATCAGCACTGAGGGTCACCTACCTGCCACTGGAAATTTTGCCGATGGACTCTGCATTGTCATGCTGACAGTGGGTAGGACCTTCCATTACTGTTGCCCACAGTGACAGCCTTGCTCCCTTTCCGCTTTTTTGTCCAAGGATTGTCAGCGGGAAAGCGTAAAAGGAGCTATAGCTCCTTCTACTGGGTCTTAAGATTCCTAAGATTAAAGACCTGAGATCCCACTGGGGGTCAGAGAAGTGAGTGAAAGAAGGCCAGTAGCATCTTACAGAGCTCTGCGTCACTTTTTTATTTTTTAATTCTGCTTTGCACATTCCCACTAACAGCATAATTTCAGAAGCAATCACGCATTTAGAGAAGTTAGCAGAAAGAAGTCTGGGGACAGACTGTTGGAACGGGGACAGAAGTACTGCTAAGCAAACTGATTGTCTGATCCACATACGACATCTCAGATGTAACAGCTTGTAAACATTATATGTAGAGCTCCAAATAATAACTCTACAGATTTAACCAATCATGCTTTGAAGGCTGTCACTGATCTAGTGGAGCATGACCAAATCCTGTTAGAGTGCAGGATAGATTCTAGCAGAAAGTATATACATATGCTGAGTTGCATATCTAGATAAGGAACGCAAAGACATCACACATGCAACAGAGATGTATGCACATGAAGAAATTAATACACGCAACTAAATTCATCATCCCATGGGCCTACAACAAAGGTTTAAAACCCTGCAGGGTAACTCAGTCTGCAACAGTACTGTGTGCTTCATCAAAGAGTATCACATTGCCAAATTCCTTCATAAGTAAGGACCGACTTCCACATAAGCGAGCGTGGCAGATATCTGTGACTGCTCCATGAATATTCAAGGAAGACATAAGAGACTCCCTTACAATTTCAACTGAAATAGTCAAAAGCAGATGAAATCTGTGTTTTGTTTGCCCACTTTATACATGTACTTCTTTAAAATTACAGCACAATCTAAGCAGTCATTTGTTAGACTTAATTCACTGGACAAGATTTCCTAAGATCTGCTGAAATTCAATCACCCGTCTAGCAAAATGTGGAGAAAGGGAAATTAAGCAAGTCTTTGAGACACTGGAAAAACCATGGGTAGGAAACCTGCATAAATGTGATGAAAGTGCTCAAAGGAGTGTTCCTATCTCGCCCAGGGAGGATAATCAGAATTACTTTGACTATTTTTTTATCTTCCTTTTTAACTTCTTTGTGTGAAGAAAGTTCAAGAGAAAAGCACGTTAGATGCCGAGGTGTCTCCTCCTATTCTGAGCACTACGTGCTGCATTTTTCTGGCTGCAAGCCTCTCCATGTGAATGCCAGGGGAATTTCTAGCTTCTAACATCAAAAACAATTCGACATATACTTTGTAAGGGCTATCTACCACATTATCACTCATACTAGTATACACAGACCCTACAGGGTATCCTGCCTCCCAGTATAGCTGGAAGTTAGCAGCATCTTGTTTGTTCAAAAACTCATTGCACCGTTGTCTGGGAGGATATGCAGCCTTTTTTTCCCTTAGATAACTCCAAGAGCTGAAAAATTACTCTGTTTAAACAAACTTCCTGTTCTTTTCTTTCCTAGGGTGGAAAGACTGCGTTTAATCAATGATTGCGGCACTATGGAAGAGAGATGCAGAGTGTGCTCTCAGATGAAATAAAACACACCCCACCCCCCCGACCTTTGGCTCAAACATATTTTTCAGGACCAGCCAGAGTCATAAGGGTCTCTTAACCCTGCACTTTGTATGATATTGTTTCTTTCATTTAGAAAAAAAAATGAATTAGAGGATTTATTTTTTTTGAGTTACATTTGGCCCAATTAACATGATTTTTTGTCTCCTTCAGCTTTTCTCCAAACAGTGGAGAAATCCAAAGCTTTTCTCTTGGCTCCCTCTCCGGGGACTAATATCTTTAAGTACTTCAAGGCCAGATCCAACTCCCTGACATTTGTCTGCCTTGAACTTGCAAAGCGCTCGTAAGTTTGTTAGCCTCCAAAGCGTCAAGAAACTACAATGATCTTTAGACATACTCCATGTGGGAGGTTTTGCAGAAACAGCTTCATACAGCAATAAAACCTACAGCTTGTTCTGGTGAACCTGTGTCAGATGAGGGCAAATAAAATCCTCTGAAGTATAGTAGATATCCAGTTGAGCATGCTACACTGAGAAGATTCACGAATAAAGGAGCTCCTCCGTATCCAGCTTTTATTGTTGTCATTTGCCATAGAAGTGTTGGTTTGAGCCCAGATTAAACAAATCTAAGTCAGAAACAGGAACCAGACTGATTCTAACTTTATTGTATACACTGCAACAGATATTCAAGCAAATATTAAGGCATTGTTTTCTCTTGGAAAACTTGACCTTCATCTGATGCTGCAGGAGGGAGGAGCTGAGCTTGCTGGAGTGCCATGCCCGGGCCCCACTTACGGCCTCGCCCTCGGAGCGTGCAGAAGTAGGGAAGGTATGGAAAAAGTGTGCGATCACAGTGGTAGGTGCTGCAATGGCAGCTAAGTCATTACAGCTTCTTACTGCCACCTTAGGAAATCAATCCAGTTATCTGCTGAGTAACACCGCCACAGAGCTTCTCAGATGAGCAGGAGCCAAGAAGCGTGCCAAGTTTTCTAAACAGTTGAACCCAGGGACGCTGAGGGCAGGACTAATCGAACAATTTAGTTAACTTGTACTTATCTACTTGGTTTTGGCATTCCTCATCTGACCAAAGGTTTAGGCAACTCTGGCTATTCTGAAATCTCTACTTACCAGCAATCAGCTAAATTGACTTCCAAATTGAAGTATCGTTTCTAACAACTACATATTAAGTTGTTCAATGAAAACAAATATTGTACAGGTAAAGCAATTCTAGTTGAGGTACCATCAGCTTTAGTCTAAACAAAGGGAAGAGGAACTGTGGAATTAGCCTAGAAAAGTCTCCTGTGCCTTGACTGACATTTTAATTCATGTGAATACGAAGACGTCTCCATTTTTAAACCATCTTGCAGGAAGTACAGCATTCTTCTCATATGCTCTTTTGCTTAGTAGAGTCAAAGCTTGACTCACAGAGAAGGTAGTGTTTATTCTAAATGATCAAAGTCAAGGAGCAGTTAATGACTTGAATACCCACAGTTTAAGTAAAATTAAGCTGTACAGGGACTCTTTTTGAGCCATCATTCTAAACGAGGAAAATATCTGTGCCCTTCCAATGCCAAATACCTTTTTTCCTTCACAACAGTTTTTATCATTTTCAATGACACCATAATGGAATTGAGCAAACAGCAGAATCCATAGAGATGTTTAATTCATTCCGAGATCTCACCACCTCAGAAAAGAGATAAGATTTTACAAATTTATTCCCCTCCTTTATTTCAATTACGATGTTAATGCTTGAGACAATTCCTAACTCAAACTTCTGGCCAAAAGTCTGTTGGCAGGTAAGATAGCAGATCTAAATCAAATCACAAAGATCTTGCAATAAGATTGCATAGCACAATTTCTCCTCTGCCATAAAAGCTGCACTTTCCCCTATTTTCCTACTGGAATTCACTATAGGATGGCAAAACTTTGTTACATACACATGCAGGATGTTAAGACAGTACATCCTTTAAGAAGTTCTAACAATATCCAAAGCAAAGTTCAAATCCAAACATTAAAACAACGAAGTGTAGAGTGGGCGTAAAAAGGGAGGTTGCTTACACTAACAAGGTCTTCCCCAGTTAACTCTCTCAGACTCTTTCAAAATCAGAAACTAAAAGAATGAAAGGCCTCTGCTATAAGCAGTCTGCTACACCAATATGACAAAAACCACCATCAGCCTTCAGTGGTGACCCTTTCATGGTTGTCAAATTAAAACACACAACAACAGCGAGCCCCCCTCCCCATTCTTTTTGGCCACCAGTTCATGTAAATTACAGACGACCAGTAGTCTTTGCTTAGCAACAAGACTGCATGTTCACTACTCATCACGTTAATGATAAAGTAGTGAATATTAACAAATCTAATGATGAGAAGAGATGCCCTCCTTCACTGACTCATCCATACAATTTAAAATCTCTGAAATAGAAAGAATAATTCATTCATCTAACAGACTCACTAGAAACAGAAAAGAAGCCATCAATAATACTGCTTTCCAGCCCACATCCCTGACACTGAAACCCAGGCACACAATTTCATAATTTCATGCAAGAAGAAGGATTGCTAAATGTACAAAATATATGTATTTCTACTGAGCCATGAAACTTTCACATTTGCTTACGTCTTAGACTCATTCTAATATTTTCTAGAGTTACGGTTAGTACACATGAGCTGTCCTGACTGCTGTGGGACACAAAGAGCGCTGTCGAAGTGTGCTGAACTGTCAGCCCCCGAGCACCCCCACCTCCCAGGGAATCACACAGCTCATTCAGGTAACTGCAGAAAAGGTTATAATTACTTACAGCAGGATGTCCAGCACAGTAGGTGTAGCTAGCGTGAGACTGGTAGTGCAAGCTCGCTCTTGGAAAGGTGTATGTATTCCAAGCAGGCTGGCTGCTATTCCACTGGGAGCTAAAGCCAGGGCTCATGGTCACTCTTGATTTACTGTTTTGGTACGTTCTCACTGTGGAGCTGGACTATCAAAAAAGAAAGAAATGCAATGTAAAAATAGCTTTTAGGGTAGAGGAATACAAACAATGCAGCTACATATCATCATTATGGATATACATACTGCCACGTGGTCTGCAACAAACTTGAATGTTTCCTGTAAGCAAAGGGGAAAAGCAAAGAATTTGTTCCTTCAAAGATATTCGTGAAACAGCTATGTTGCCGTAATGTCCCCAAAAAAGACTGATGACTGTTAGACTTCAGGCTGGGATGTAAATCAAATGGGCAATGGATAAGTGATAGAGATAAAGGGATGTTCTGAAAATGTGTGAAGAGCGCAATCCTACCAAATTAATAGTTGAAACTTCCATAGTTATTTATTATAATGAACTAAATATTGACATTTATTGAGCTCCTGATCAGCTATGTCCATTTTACAGTAAATGGCAGTTGGGGCCAATGTTTAGATATATCTCTTGAAGTCTTGAAATCCCATCTAGTGGCTAGGTCACAAGCTGTCACAAAGCCAGCCCTACATTTCAAATATGTAACATTCTAACCAGACTATGAAACTTCATGACATTTTTTAATTACTTAAAAAGCAGAAGAAAAAAAAAATCTAAATTTTTTTTTTAAAAGTTAATTCAATAATTTCACCTGAAAGTAACCAAGACTATGGATGTGTAATTCACTTTCCTTCCTTCTGGCTTTCTCTCATTTTATTTTATTTTAACTGCAGTTTTCTGCTTCTAGTCCTCGTTTTTTAAAAAAATATTCCTAATAAATGCTTGCACTGATAGGGGTGGTTTATTAGGGCAGGAAAAAAAATTCATTTTCAAAAAGAGTAGAAGATGCATTAGAAGTGGATGCATTTTTAGCAGGTATTTAGGTTGGTCTTCAAAGACATGCAAATGTATTTTTTCCTCTGTATTCTGTTCTGCATTTGGGTTTTGCTTGCTTTCTTTTTATTGGCAAATTTGTTCTCAATATCCCATGCAAATTTACACCAACTAATTGTAATTATTATAAACCTCAAACTGTTCTTTTTAAAGCATTAAATTCACAGTGACCTTAGCAATACAGCGAAAGCTTGAGAAACATGAACACAAATAATATTTCTTAGAAATGCTTATAAACCTCCTTGTTAGTAAATTGATGCTATCAATTCCAAAAGCTCTATTCAAGAATGACGTTTCATTTATTTTTACCCTCCTTTCAAAGACTACTTCTATAAACAATATATGTAGCATTAACCAAATATCAATACGGGCCACCGCCGAGCAAGGTGTTTCACACAGTCCAAGACTACCCTTACCCGAAGTGCTTACAAGATAAATGAGAAGGTCATGGAAAGGATGAAAGAGCAGAGTCTGATGCAGAAGCAGAGAAAACATGACTTTCAGTTTCATTTCAATGCTTCGGCTCAGTTACATTGGGAAAGGACTAGTGAAATGGAAGGAAAAGGGCACGGAGAGAAGACACAAAAAGGATTCAAGGACACATTCTAGCTATAAAAATATATACCCTCTATAATCTTTCCAATTTTTAATGCCGTATTTAGATGAGCTGGTTGAAGAAACTACAGGCCCTACTGGCATCGGCTGAACACGCCCTCTTTATTTCATTTAATTTTCAAAAGTTTAAGTACACAAAGTTTGCCTCGGTTATCAATTGCTGTATAAACTTTAAGTTCAAGAAAAGGCCAAACGACTTCCTGCGTGTGTTTATTTCCTGCGCCGCCGATTAGGAAGCCTGAAAAGAGCAGTTTCCGCTCACCAGTTCTCAATATCTCGACAGATTCGCCTCCCGCCCCCACCCCTAAGTGAAGGATTCCTGCGGTGTGATTTCTAAAGATTTAACTTACGACTAGCTGAACACAAAGCCTATGAATGAACACTAAAACCCACACTAAACTCTCATTAGTCACTGTGTGTGACAAGTGGTTACTTTGTTCTTACAAAAGGCTTTAGGGAAGAAAAAAATCTGCCCCTACAGTTAAAGGGGCTTATTTGAAATAAATCTTTTTGTATGAATTTAAATCATGACAAATCAAAGGAAAGAGGCTATGGCTACAGCAAGAAAAAAAACGGAAGCGTTTTAATGGTTTTTTTTTTCTTTTTTTCTTTTTTTTTTCCTTCCCCTTTTACCCTCTTTCCCCAAGGAGCAGAAACTGCATTTTCTTTCCTTTGACGTATTACTTATCTTTCAGATCGCTCCTCAAAGACAAATCTCTCTTTCTGGGCCCTGGTAGACTCGCTTCTACATAAGAGATGAAGGCTAGGTTTTGTTTCGGACAGATCAAGTAGGTTTTTAGCCATAATGTACTTCTCCGTGTACATTTTTCCCCTTTATAAACATCAGGTATTCAAGTGTGGCTGCTTATTAACTCTTCTTGAGGAGTTCATCCCCAGACGAATATTCTGTGAATATTGAGCTGCTGTATATTAACAATAGCTTCACTCCTTCCCATTATTTCTGATGGGTCTGCATTGTATGGACCAGTGGAAAATATCTGTGGCTTGATGGGATGTGAAGATGCATTGTCAGCTGTGATAATTGTTAACTGATTATTTTCACTATGGCAGCGAACTCCGCTGCAGTAAGGAGAGATGTGCTATTAGCACTATACAGATGTGCACAATACCTGTTCCTGTGTTAGAGAACAGGAGCCAAAATAAGCCTGTTTATTAAACAGCCTCCCTCAGATGCTGGACAACCTCCTGCCTGTTGACTATTTTTTTTGCACTTGCGTGCTACACAAAACGCATTCCCGTATCTGTCACTGCACGAGAGGCACGGTTCAGAAGCCCTGGTGCCCTCTGCCCCCGCTTCTGCTCCTCCACCTAGCTCCCACCTCACGGGGGACACATTAGGAACGAGGAGCCATTTAGACCGCCAAGGATGTGCCGGGGGTCCTACCCATGCAGGTCACTCGGGACGCAGAGGTGGGAAGCGAGACCCCATGGACCGCAGTCCCCCTCAGGGTGGCTGTGGGAGGGAGGTCCCTGCAAGGAGAGCCCTCTGCTCTGAACGTCTATTTCTGACCCAATTAAAGCTTCTCTCTGCAGGCTTACCTCCAAACAAACAAACAAAAAAACCCCACAAACCCAAAAACAAAATAACAAACCAAACCAGAAATCAATACATGAAGACACTCCCAGGATAATTGGCTTTGTAGTCTTGAAGCTGTCCAGGTTGTCAGCCAGAGAAGAGAGACACCTGTACTGCCAGCCACCAAGTCCTGGGACAGCCTGGTCACCTCGCAGCTCTGACCTAAGGTGGTTGGGGAGCTAAGATGTGAGATCAGGGACCCCAAAAGTCAATGTGCTGAATTCAAGGTGCTCTCTGAACAACAAAATGCTCCTCCATATGTCTGCAGCCTTCCCAGCTCAGTGCAGAGGCACCTGTGGAAAAGACGTTGGGCCAACTGGGAGAGCTGGGAGGGAAAAATGGTGCACTGGGTGCAGGTGCGCAGGCGCTGGCAGCGCTGGGTGCAGGGCGGCCTCTGTGAGGAGCGGATGGGGCTGCCCCATGCCAGACCCAGCTGGTCCCACGTATTTAAGAACGGGGAAAACGACGCTGGGGAGTGAGGGGAAAAAAAAAAAAGGAAGAAACATCCCTGCGAGCAGCCAGGGGAGAGGAGGAGGAGGAGGAGGGTGAGGAGGCTCCCCTGCAGCCCCTAGAGAGCCCACCTGGAGCAGGTACTCTGGGACAGGATCCATGGGGGATCCTGTGCTGGAGGAGGTGAATATGTCCTGAAGGAACTGTGGCCCATGCTGGAGCAGGGGGAAAGTGTGAGGATCAGGAGAGAGAAGCTGTTATTCCCCATCCCCCTGCGCCAGTAGGGGTGGGGAGTGGGTACCGGGTCAGGAAAAGAGGAGTGAAGCTGAGCCTGAGAAAAAGGGAGGAGGGGGACGTATTGTCTTAATTTGCCCTTGCTTCTCACTATCCAAACTTGTTTTAACTGGCAATAAATTAATTTTCCCCAACTTGAGTCTGGTTTTGCCTGTGCTGGTAATTGCTAATCCCTGTCTTTATCCTGACCCAGTAGCTTTTCCGTCTTATTTTCTGTCCCCGTTCTCTTGAGGAGGCAGAGTGAAAGAGCGGCTGGTGGGTGTCTGGCTGCTAGCAAAAGTAAACCCACCATAAACTGGTAGGTCTTGTGGCACACAGGTTTTTATTCAGGATCTGAAAATGCATCTATTTCCTCCTAACTCTAATGATTACTCCAGTAAAAGTTATCACCCATCCCCATCACCCTGTCTTATTTATATCTCTTAGGTTGTCAATGGTAGACCACTGCTGCCACTCCTGGGACAATCTGATCAGCTTTTCTCAGAAAACTTCTGCAGAAAATTATCAGATTACAGCAAAAAAGGAAGTGTTGCCCTCCTTGCTATGTTTTGGCAGAAACAACAAATATTACAAAGCTAGGGGAGACTTTTCTTTTCCTTGAATAAGTCACTCCAGTACCTTTATACCCTAAAGGTCTGATGCAATCTAAAATTGAGATCAGTAAAATTTAAAAGTCTAAGCATATTTTAAAATATGACCCTTTTTTTTCCTGTGCCTTAATTTCTCTGGCTTATAAGTATGGATAATCTTACTTTAAAACTGCTAGGCTAACCTTTTCCCCATGTTTGTAAAAGTTTTGAACATTTTTGGACATAAGCATGAGTGAAGTACAAAGTATTATTAGAATCATTACTATTTCTTGAGCTTAACTGCTTTCAGTTCTTAGTTCTTTTAATAGCTGATGTGTGAAGTCTAACAGTGGAAAAAGCAGAACATAGTATTTATGGAGCACTTTTTATCTTCAAAGCACTGTGCAAATGTTAAATGGTGGCAAAATTTCTGCCTGGTGCAACATTTCCAAATTTTAAAGCAGTTTATAGTAGATCCAAGAACAAGTAGCCACTCCTTCCTATTTGCGCGTGAATAAAGCAAACCGGTTGACTAGGACATTAAGCAACATAAATAGTTCTGACATAGGCTTAGTCTTCACGTCATCACACCCGTGCTCTCCACTCTTTTGCAATACAGCATCATCATGCAGTAAACTAACAGGAAAAATATGTGCTAATTCTGAAATTCTGCATCATGTCAAATGCAAGACTGACTACATCTACCAGACACCCTTCTGCCAACTACTCCAAAATGCTGTGATTATTATTGGCTTTGGCACTCTAAAAGAAGAGAGAGGCTCAAATATTCTGCTCTATGTCACCTCTCTACTTGCATTTACTTAAAAAAAAAAAAAAAAAAGACAAGTGGGATTAAAGAGGTGTAAATAACATCTGAATTCAGCCTCCCACTACCTCATCCTTTAAAAGCAACTTCTCAGAGCTGTGATGTCATTTTCTTAGCCCACACAATTTGAGCTGTCACCAGTCCCTTGGTTTTTGGTTACAGAATGGTGCTGTCTTCAGCTGCATCGTCTGGGGTTTTTTTTGGTGAAAGGAACTGTGTTTGAAAGGGTGTCCACCCTCTTCCCTCTATCCCTTCAAGAGATTTGACATCCCTTATTTTGGATGTCAAAATGATTACAGGAGTTGGGAAAGGCCAAGTAGAGAAACTGCCATTCTGGAGACACTGCTTGCAGGAACTCTATATGCCTGTATTTGGATCAGACCATAATGCAAAGCACAGTCCTATGCTCTTAAAAGTTTGGATGCCTTACAAAATACTACTGTTCCCATAGAAATCAAAGTTTTCCTATAACCTGGAAAAGTCAGAAATGAAAATAGCTGCCCTGGAACATTATTGCATGAGCTAAAATGATGCATTTGTTTCTTGCTCAGAGAAAATATGAAACTGGCAAACCAAATCTGAAGTTAGTTCATCACCAAATCCACCTGAGAGACCTTGAAGATTCTGGTAATTTTGAAATTGAAGAGTGAGGGTATTTTTTTTCTCTTGGGGTTGTTATGAAAACTAAATGTGGAAAATACTGCAGATTACTTTCTCATTTTTTTATTTTTTAACAACAGGAAGGAGGAATTCTGTGCTGCTACTTTTCCCAACATAATCTTTCACTATAGCTTGCAAATCTTTTACAGCGTAGAACCAGATTCCATCTGTTCCAGTAAGAACTGAGCTCTTAATATTTGGCCACTGCACATTTTGAGTTTATCAAGTTTGTCTCATAACCTTTACGAAAAAAACTTCAGAGACATGACCAAATTTAAGAGAAACATTGTTTTTCCAGACACGGGATTGAAACTCAATACGCTGTACCTGGAAAAACAGGATAAACGAAGAGAAATGGCATTCCACTGAAACCGCAGACAAATGATGAGGCTATATTTCATATCTCAGCATACATGTAAGGCTATAGCTCATCCAGTGGATCCAAGAGCACCGAGCACTAGCCCACATCAGGCCAAAACCCAGGGCGTGCAGCCCATCTGCCCCCTCCCGGTGGGTGGGAGAGCCATGCTCTCCTTGGGCTAGCTGTGCTCAGCAGGCTCCCCGCAAACAGGACGAAGGACATAACCAGCTCGGCTGAATCACTTAGAGCTGGGGCCCAATAGGAACGCTAAATGGAGCGACTATTTAGGATATATTCCAAATTATCTAAATAACTCTTGAGGAATGTATTCTAGAGCAAGAGTCTGCCACTCATTGTTATTGTTCCCCAGAGTTATGCCTTGAAAACAAAATATATATGGGTTTCACACTTTTCTGGTTAGAATTGCTGTCATTTCCAGTGACTCAACACTGTAATTCATGTTGTACTTTTAACTGTTACTTGAATCCTATGAGCATTTTTTTCCTGAGCAAAGCATGCAACATTGCTCTTGTAGTTACAGAGACTGAGCAGAGAGGCTGAAAAAATGAAAGCCTTCACGGTTTGAGGAAGAGGCCATGAAGAGCCTGGTTTTCTGCCACCTTATCACCCACGTCACTGCCAAGGGGCAAAGAATTAGTAACAAGAGACAGGCCAGTGACAATTCAGATTAAAGCCTTAAAGTCTTTTGGCCACCTGTGTGGAAGACCTGGGTGTAATCAAAAGTTGCTGGTACCTGATGGTTCTCTAGGCAAGAGACTGCTGACTTTCAGTCAACTTCTGCACATTTGTACCTCCCAAAAACCATTACCACCACCAGTATCTCAGCGGGCAAGCTCCACGGCAAAGATCAAGTAAAAGTCATAAGAAATGCTCCAGTGATTCAAACTGGTTTCTCCGGAATAAGAAAAGGAATTTTGCATGCATAAATGAAACTTGTATTAGTTTTGTTACCCATATTGCACCCAGCCATAGGGAATGGGGATGCTCGTGCTCCTGGACTGCTCGTGCCTTCCTTCCACAAAAGGAAAAGTGAAGGGAGACTTTCCAAATGATCTTTTTGTTTGCTCGTTTATCTTTGTTAGCTTATTTGTAAAAAGTAAACTGGGATTGAAAGGTATGTTTTTAGATGGGATTCTTATTGGCCTAGTTTAAACCTTTTATTTTGGTTTGAACACAGTGGATATCTTGACTCCAAGTCCCTTCCTCCACCTTCTTCACTTTGAAAGGAGTAAGGGCATGGCAAAGTTTCTTCTGTTCAGAATATTATTTAGTCAATCTATTGTGAGAAATTTAGGTCATAACAACCTCAGAAGGACATTGAATATGACCTTGTAATGGCAGGTCATTAAGGAATTCTTTTCTGAAAATAAAACACACTGGCATCTTTTAAATTTACTCCAGCCTTTTTTACAACAGCAAGGTTACAATATAAAGTAGTGAAGTGCTATGTTAACCAAAGATGAGCATGATCTGAGTGTTTCCAGTAAATTCTGGCAAGATGGCACTGGTCAAGAACCTGCCACAGATCACTTGCATGTGCTGCATAGTTCTGACTTCTAAAGAAGCCACCCATATGAAATAATCACTCAATCCAATATTCCTATGAATGCACATACAGCTCATCTGTACAGAGTGACCAGAGAAAAGGTTGTTCTTCCACCAGGAGCTGGAGAGCAGACAAGTCACACAGGCAAAGAACTTGAAGGGGAGGATTTGTGCCAGATAAGAAAGTCTAATGGTGAACACTAATCTTAAGAGTTGTTGATTACAAACAAAACGTATCATATTAAGTCTCTGATCTTAGCAAATCTCCAGGGTAGTATTTTTACAAGGTGCAAGCATTCCTCTCATATATAACAGGTGCCACTTTTGAAGTATTTTCTGCAAAGTACACAGCAGTATTTGGGACTTGCAGCATTCCCTTGGTAAAATAGAGGACACAAAGGGATGCTGCAAAAATTGAAAAAAAAAAACCAAAACAATGCCATGAGTGCATTTCCTAGGATCACATTCCCACGTATAGAGGGCTCTTGTACTAGTTTTGCTGAAAATCAACAAACCACTTTTACCTATATTTTTTTTTTTTTTTTTATGTGGACCTATGTACTGTTGACTGAAACACAAGTTCAGGAGCTTAAACTGATTTTAGCATTTACCTGCCCGGTAAATTGGGACTTTTTACAGACAGCCAACATCTTTTGTGAAACTCATTAATTTTTGATAGTTCAGAGAGAAAAATAATTATTTCATTAACACTTGAATTCCTTCTCCTTTTACAGTACCCAAAGGTATGTTTCACTATGTTCTGCAGTAACTTAATGTTTTTTCTGATGTATCTGTTTACTACATGTATATTGAATTACTCCCTGAACAATAAATCAACCATTGTCTTGGATACAAAATGATTTTCCTCACACTAGATCTGCAATGTACAACTTTTTTTAGACAATCCCAAGAGTAACAGCTGGCTGACAAGTTAAGCAAGTCTGCAACATGAACCAGTGAGTGCAATCCAGACCCACATACCAGGGAAGAGGGATGCTTATGAACAACCAAAAATGTCCGTGGCACAACATCACTTCTACAATCCTACGCAATGAGGAAAAATTCAGATTTCTTTCCTCAGCTGCAGTAGGCAAAGCATGGATTCCAGCAGCACAGGCATATTACAAGTCTTCACATCCACAAAACGCTTGCTGTACTGAACGCAATGCAGTTATGAAATGCATTTGGCCACTGGGAAGAACTCTATAAATCCTGCAAAGCTACCCAATGTACCACTCTACAGCTAACTCCTGTGGATGGACCTGCATGCTTTTCTAAACCTCACTGTGGGATCAAGGCATTTATCAAAGCTATGATTTCTTTCTTGCAATGTTATACCAATTGTATACGAGGAGTTCCGCAGGTGCATGATTTACCTATGCTGTCATTAGCTACAATACCCTGCAAACAGTTTTTATTTTGTGCTGGAGAAACAAATACTCCTCCCATAAATTGTTTTACTGCTGATCGGGGAACAGGCTCCGGCTCCCTTGACAATACAACAACTTGCTTTTTCTGACCACAGAGTTATAATTTCCAGCATAACAGTCTGAAGCTCAACACCATTTCTTATGGAATTAAGTAATATAGGGAAAGTTATAGCTTACTTCTTTTCAATACCATGCCTGAACTCTCATTATCTGTTAAGCGCCAACATGTCTGATTGCTTGAGGGACATTACAGACAACACAGCTCCTAAAGATCCAACCAAGGGAACACAGGAGGAGGGAGCAAATGTCAGATAAATTGAACAGACAAAATTCTCTTTCAAAATGAAAAGAAAAACTCAATATGAATTTTGTTACTGGGATCAGGATTTGCCAAAGGTTTCAGTTTGGCTGAAAAATGTTCAATGAACATTTTAAAAAGCAAGGAAACAAACTGGATATCCAGGAAATCCAGAAATGAAAAGCGATTTCTTACTCAGTGAAATCACACTCAGACAGGCCTTTCACTCAAATTAAATATTCATAGAACCACATATATTGTATATGACACATTTGAATGTGAAAAGGCTAATATCCTCTGGCTTTTCCAGTACTCAACTAATCCATTAGAAATGTAATAGTCAGTCTAACCACTCCGTGACTTCAGTAGGAGGTATAAAAAATAAAAGAGAAAGCAGAATGAACTACAAAGAGAAGAAGAAAATAAGAACTAAGACATATCCAAGACCAGCTCTCAGGGTACTCAAAATCAATTTCAACTGCCCCAGATATCTGTTGAGTATCAAATACAGAACAGAGGAACACGCGCACAGGGCTACAGAGTTGCCAAGAAAAGCTGCTTTTTCTTCCCTTAAGCTTTGGGCACTCATGGTGGAGAAGAGAGAGAGTTCATTAATTTATTAAAAGGGATGAGCAAATTATAACTGGGAAGTTGAATATAAGCTATTTGAATTCAGTGTAGCAAAGACTGGTTTTCCAGGATACATCAATACAAAGTTACAGATTTCATTAAAAAATAAGTAAATGTCAATGAAAAAATTACATTAAAATTCCCAATATAAAACAGAAATACTTAAGAGATAGTGTGTTAAGGCACAAGAGCTTATGAGATTTTCCTTTGTTTTGTTTCTATTCCCTGGGGGGGGGGGGGGTCGGGAAGCAATGAAAGGCTATTAAAATCCAAATAATTCTTCAGATTATTGAAAATCCTGTAGTCTAAACTAGTGGGAAGGAGACACGGGCATCAACAAACAAAAATACTATTAAGTCAATTAAGAACTTTGTTAATATCCTTAAACGAAGCATAAGGTAACATATGCTGAAGGTTTGACCATGCAAAGTTTCTCTGGCATTGGTCAGCACAGCATCTCAAATAATGGGACTACTCATGACCTTAAAGTTAACTTTGAGTATAAGGAAACAGATCCCTGACAAAGGTTTGTAGAAACTACTCCTTAAGTTAAACGCGGCTCTCTCCTGCATATTTGTCTACTGCATATAAAGCGCTATCCTGTGGCCAGATCATAAAAGAAAACTTCCCTCTAGATAACGTCAATCAAGTTCCTAAATATATAAACACACTTTTACTTTCAAGTATCAGTGTGAAGGCAAATAAGCCACCTACCCCTCATAGTACTCTTCCTTCAAAATACAAACCACTGCTTTTACTCTTACCGGCTAACGATCAAGAGTTTTATTGGCTGACTTGCATTTTGGCCGTGACATCAGTATTTCAGTTTGGCATTTTACACCTATGACTTGGTAAACAAACTAAAATTACAACACCACCACCATTCCAATAACTTGTATTTTAGTAAGATTACTGCAGTAAGGAATACTCGCACAGGTCAGGAAATAGCTTCAGCTTTCATGAAATTGCACTGTTGAGAAAAGATAACCCCAAGACATTACACACTGAGAGGCTCAAAGGGGAAAACAGAGTCCCGTTGGAGGGTGCTCAAACAGGAGAAGTCATCGACCCTCGAGAGAGGAAATCCAGCTGAAGCTCCTCAGAGCCTGGCATGGGGAGCTGCACTTCTTCGCTCGGGAAATACTGACAGCTAGGGGAATAACTCAGTGCAGCTCAGCCTAAGGGATTTTTCTGCCCCAGTGCCCAATGGTATGAAGAAGATTCAGTTCCTTCCTGTTGAAGTTCAACATCATAAACTTGACAGGCAAAAGGAGGGGAAAAAAATGAAGGGAAGCTCTGCTTTTGTGTTTCTCCCTGCCGTAACCAGAGCCCCCTTTCCTGTTCCCAAATGTTTGTTAAAATGTTAAAATCTAGATTTTAAAATGTAAGTACAGCTGTCATGTCCAGACTGCAAGAACCAGATGAGAGATGAGGAACAGAGACTGAGGACAAGAGAGAAGATGACCAGAAACCACAGCAGGAGGCTCCGAGGATAAACAGATGCTACCCTGTCTCATCTGTGTTTTCTGTTTTGTGTTTTTGAGCCTACATCTCAAAAGACTAGACATGGAATGAATACAGATGGAGATTTCTGTCACATCGTTCCCAGTTGGTTTAAAATCTTTGCTTCTTGAGTCAAATCCTTTCTCGAGTTGATGACTGCATTCCAAAGACTGAGGATGAATAGAATTTCTTCCCACTTTATAAGGACACTGGTCTAAAATGCTAGAGAATTAACAGCAAATTAAACTCATACGGTTCCCATAGAAATTTCTTTAAAAGGTGTATTTTGAATTTCATATTTCTATGTCAGTAGATAGTCTATGCAGCTCTGTGCTCAGAATATACATTTCAGGAAAATTTGCCATATAGCATATTCAGTTGTACATTGTATTTCCTGACACGTGTGGGTGTCATAACCTTACAGCAGAAACAGGAAAACCCAGTAATATTAACAAGATTTGTACAGAAGCTTACAACATTAGTTACCCTATTACTAAGCAAAACAGTTCAGAATGACTGGTGGAATATCTTTGAAGATTGCTAAAAGATATTTTTAGAGACACATTATTTGCTCAGTTTAAAATGTATTTTAAAAACTCCAAGAATCACTTATACGTAGCTTCATTGCTATTTAAATGCAACTTTTAGTATCTAGTGAACTGTTACGGAGATACTACGGCAGAAAGCTAATGGGTATAGATGTAAAAGGAAAGAATCTTGCCTACTGTACTTGGAAAAAAAAAAGACGGTCTTTCACCTAGAGAGGAAAACTATGATTTGGGAGATCAAAAATCACCATTAGCTCTGAAACAGGCTTCTTATGTGACTCAAACTTTCCACAAATCTTTCCCGGTCTCTCTAGCAGGGATTTTACAGCTTCCTCTTTTGCACCCTTTGGGAGAGGGTATGACATCTTTTGGCCATTTATACAGAACAGCAATGTCCTATATCACCAAATCAATCACCAATAACCTAATTCACCAAATCAAGTTTTTTGGTCAATTTTCTATTGTATAATGAGTATGAAAGCTACTATAATTGGGAATAAACACACAAAAAGATATAGAGAGGCTTCCAGTAATTCACATACATATACATAAGCTTAATTAAGTGAAATAAAGAACACAGGCAGAATACAGAGGATTTTTCCAATGATGTTTAAATGTACTGGTAGAGTATTTTTTTAAGGAAGTTAATAGCAGAACCATGAATTAGGTGGATTTAAGAAAGCTAAAGCACATACAAAAGCAAAGATGGGGGAAAGTAGATTTGAGGAGCTGAATCATAATAACAGAGCTTTGCTCCATCTCATTTATCTATGTATATTTACATTTATACATCTATGTATATATTACACAGTGAGGGAAATGTGAAGCTATTCTTTAATTCATATAGATTAAACACAGACACTATTACAACTTTTTGAATATGCTTTTTGATTTAATATTTTAAAGGAAGTATCTAGAAACATTGATTTCAAGTAAGAAGCAATTTATTATTTTTAACTTGCTGCTGCTAAGATGTTATATAAAATGGATGAAGAAGGGCACAGGAAAAAAAGATGTTCTACAGCTTAAATATGGAAGAAAAAATTTATCTCATATTCTAAAAACTAAGTATATTTATGCCCTTAACTGCTCTAATTTTAGAAATATCTGTTGTAGACTGTCATTATACCCAAATTGTTTGCAGATGCTGCTGCACAATGGAATAGTCAGAGTTAAACTGTTGAAATATTTGATGGCATTGTCAACCTCTTAACAAAATAAAAATTATTAAATGGACACTGAATAGGTGCTAGTAACATCAAGATCTGAGGTTACCAATATTTTTTACCCCTCTCTCTTTCATTGTGGCCACAACAAAGAAAAAGGCATATTCTCTAACTAGACCTACCTAATAAGAATAATTAACTTAGGCAGATAGGTCAAATTGATAGAACACGCTTAGATATTTTTTTTGCCATTGCCTAAAAAATCTAAGTTGAAATAGAAATATTTTAATTTATACCAAATTCTCTAGAGAAATTATTAGTTAATACAAACCAAATTAATTAGTTTATGCAAAACTATTTTTATTTTTAAAACTTAATTTTAAGAAGCAGAACATTTAACTCTCAAAAATAAACATTTTATTGTAATCCCAAATTTAAGAAGAAATACACAGGAATATAATTGTTATAAATGCAGTAGAATTCAGTTACGGTAAGGCAAATTTTCAGCAATCATTTGATTGCATGGATCAAATCCAGCTGATCAAAGGATAGCAAATTTGGTAGACAAAGCAGCAGATACACTGTTTATTTGTTTCTTTAACATCAGAATGATACAGATTGACAAGATTCTGCTAAACATTAATCTGCAAACATTTGGTAACTTTAAGATATGCTATTCTTGTGCTGGACGTCAATTTTGTTCTAGATGCTAAGGTCCCAGTGCATCAAGATTCTTACACACATGCATAACTGTAAGCACAGGAGGAAATCTGAAGCCCAGAGGATTCATTGTAGTACTAGAATCATACACAGACTTTCATTTGAAAGGCTTAAATTTCTAATGGAATCGATCCTGCATGGGAGACAAAAATTTTAGTTCTTTGCAAGAACAAAAAGATGGAGACTTAGATAGGAAAGGGGAGTTTGTGTTGTTTGTTTTAAAAAGATATAAATCTTCATGATGCAGGCTATAAAAGAAGGCTGGGAAGATTAATACTCTCTGGGCAGCATATTCCACTCTTATTATCTACAGGATATCTTGCACCTTGTTCTGAAGCATTTAGCAATGGCTCATGGAACAAGAGATGTTTAATGGTCTGATATGGCCTCGCTGCATCGATCACTGTGATACAGCAATCAAAACCAGAGGGTGCGTATGACCCTATTTGATCTTTACAAGAGAATTCCACTATGCTAATCTCTAAAACATAACGTCAGATTATTCATTTCTCTCCCTTGTGTATTTCCTTACTTAAAAATAAATAAATCAATCAATACAGCCATCATGCAAAATTTCTGAACTTAAGGGAAGTCGATAGTGCTTGTGAGCGCTTGGCAGAAGGCTGCCTCTGCGCGTATCAGAGTTGCAAATTGTGAGGAGCCCTATTGACCTTTTTCTTTTAATAAACTCATTTCTGGAAAAAACACACACATTCATTATGTCTCCTACTTCCTGGAGGAAATATTGGTGCAGCTGAGGTCTAGAGACAGAAGACTTAACAACAGGAACAAACAATTGAAGTATATCACCCTCTTGCTTTTGCCTTCAATATTCCTCTACACAAGCATTCTTCTTACTTACTTTCTATTGGGGCTAAATTGTTCAGAAGATGAGTCATTCATGTTATCTTTAAAAAAATCCACCTTTTTGCATGAAAAAGGATGACCGAACACAAAAGAAATGGTTGTGTAATTTGTACTTGAACACTTAACATTGGCCTTCAAAAATTCAAGAATTTGCAGACAAAATAGATGTAAGTTGGCAACCTGCATCTAGATTTGAAACTATGACCAGCTTCAGGCTATCCTTTAAAATCTTGGGTATGTATTTCAGTGTACCCATGTCTCTTCCATTCCTCTCTTCACTTACTTGCACACACTTCTTGTGAAATTTTTTAAGTCCTCTTTATTTAGATATTGTTAACAGTTTAAAGTTCGGTCAATATATGAAGAACTCCCACCTAGAAATTTTTACCCTTATAATTTGACTCTCAGGAAACAAACAACAATTTAAAGTCCAAGATTAAATAGGTAATTAAAGAGCTTGAGGTTTATAGTGGCCAACAAAGCTTCAGTACCCAAATGCCCGACATGAAAGAATCTACTTTTTATTAATTGCCTCCAACAAGGAGCACAGACATCTCCACTGATTTTAAGAGCTGATATAAATTTTTCTTTTTTTCTTTTTTTTTTTTCTCTTCAGGATTGACTAAATTATGCTGAGATAGAAACCCATAAATTTATAACATTCTTGAGAAGGGATTGTGGACTTTTTTTTTACTACTAAAACTTGAATGTATAGGTTGCAGAGTAGTTTTCCTGAGGTTTACTTTGCCTAAGAAGAAAAAGAAGAAGAAGAAGAAGAAAGAGGAAGAAGTAAATTCTCTAAGATTCATTTTGCATTGTTATTATTATTATTATTATATAAAGATAGCAAAACAGTCACAAGACTGTACCACTTGGAAGGATGGGGGAAGTTAACTGGGGAGTAAGAATCCATGCTAAAGTCCCAAATTGAGCAGCAGCACTATGAAAAGGGTTTCAAAGAGAAAGCCACCTGCAATGCACCGTTACAAGCTTCATCGTCACCACAAAACCCAGATGTGCTGCTACTTACTCTCAAACATGTTCCTGTAAGCACGCTCTATTAGCATCTTACAAGAGTTTAGTATTTCCTCAGAAAAAGACCTCTTTCTGCAATTTGACAAATAAAAACACCTAGGGGTAGCCCTCCTTCCCCTTAATAATTGACAACTTTCCCCATGAATGCACAATGTAGGGTTTTCCTTCTTCCCAGTACAATTTAAAGTCTACAAAGAGCAACATGTGTTTGTCACCAATTTTCAAGTATCAGTGAAGAAAGAGGTGATAAAATCCACAGATGACTAAGCCTGGGTGAAATTTTGAAAATGACAGGAAAGCAGCTGGGAACACTTCCAGATGGACTTTGTTATGCAAAGATTATAAAGAAAGAAACACTATTCTTGCTTAATGATATCTACAAATAACATTAAGCAATACTGAGAGCTATCCAATCATGGGACATTCCACACAACACAACTATTCAGTAGATAAAAACCGCTACAGGCCACTGTGAAAACCAATAAGGTTTTTCTATTGAATGTTCCCTAAAGGTCATAAAATGGCCAAGTCACTCTGGGTATGTTATTAACAATACACAACTTTCTTCCTTTTAATGTGACCCCAAACTAGGGAGAAACAGAAGGAGCTAAGTAGAAGACACACTTTTTTACTTTTTCTTATGAGGAGGTGCAATAAAGTATCGGTCTGACCCAAGCAGATGCTAAAAAAAATTCTTTTTGGCTGTTGTATCAGAGAGAGAAAGTTGTAGCTGGAGAATACAGTTCAATTGCTAAATTAATATTCACACTGTAGTTCCACATTTCTACCCCAGAATGAAAAAGGTCAGATCACGTGGAGAAAGATCTGGGGGCGAAAGCCAACCACTGAAAGGAGAGCTAGGAGAGCCGTAGCCATGTTGTGTAGTGCAGAGAGTGGAAAGATCGCACAATGAAGCACTTTGACTTCTTGCCAGGTATACCCTGTGAAATGAATTTCAAAATAAAGTTTTAAATTACAGACGGCTTTTCCAAGCCTTTGCTGGCATGAGCACTACTGCGGAAAAGCTGTGACACCAGCAATTAGGGATAGCAGAGCCTGAGATATTAAGGGAAACTTGTCAAGCAGAACTTAAAATATCTAAATATTTCTCCTAAATATTTGCCGAAAGAAGAGATAGAAATTGCTTTGGCTCTGCTTGCCTTTAAGTTTGCACCTTCTGGATTTTTTTTGGAAAATATTCACAGGCATTAGTTCAGAACTTCTATAAACATAATACTAATTCATGTCTAAAAGTATCAGGAACAGGGAGGCTAAAGATAGAATTTTTTAAAAATATAGCATGTGGTGTGCCAGCAACACAGTCCTACGAATTTTATGTTTGTCCTATCTGTCCAAGCAAAACACATTGTGAGCATCTAACCAAAGCTCCTTGAATCCCCCGCTTAATGTTTGCAAGGAATGCAGATGAAGAAGTATTTGTGAAAGAATTAAGTTGATGGAAAAAAAGCTTACACATTTAATGAGTGACAAATAAGGCAAAGTACTTCAGTCCTGTCTTAAATGACCCTTATCCCATATTAGTACTAACTATTCATGGAAAAAAATTCCAAACTAATAATTAACATTTTAAAACATCACGTAAAGTCTGCAAAAATGCTAGCATCACCATCAGAAGTGACCACCGCAATGAAGAATGGCATATAATTTTTCCAGAAAACCTTGAAAACTTTTAAAGAAAAGATGTATTGAATAAATGAGCTGGTACTTAACAGAAATCTTTGTTTGTCCTAAATACGTATCATGCACCAGCTAATAAGCCTGTTTTAAAGGAGGGAAGAAACAGTTCTACAGTCTCCAACACTGGACTCCAGTGACAAAAATTATTTGGTACCCTTTAATTCCCAACAGAAGACGCAGAAGGTATTAAATGCAAATACAAACAACCGGGCTGGCTCCTGGTTCCATGGGGTCAATGAAAAATTGCCATTGGCACAGTTTCAAGAATGATTTATTTTAGAAAAAATATCACCCAAATGCACAAGACCCCTCTAATGGCTCCACCAAGCTGCTTGTCACTGTCCCCACCTCCTTAGTCAGGTCTTCTAGGGTAAAGCAACGGAAGAACAGATGTCCAAGCCATGGTCTGGCTAACATGAGGTTAAATTCACATAGCTCCAGTTTGCTGCAGGAACTATTTCAGCTCTCAGTAAAGCTCACGGCACAGACTTTGCCTTTTACTTCTCCTGCTGGGTCTAACTAAGGATTGAGCCCCATAGCTGAATTTTGAGTATCCTCAAAGTTTGTGGATCACAAATCGTAACAGATGTCCTTGCTGTGCAGGGAGCTTTGTTTAAAGGTCCATCTGCCTGCAGACTGAAATCTGGGATTCTTTGTTCGCATCCTGCAAAACCAGATCTTTCAGACCAGTCACCGTAAAAATGCAGGGATTTTTCTGAGGGGTAAGGAAGATCAATATCTTGATTACGTTCCTCCCTCTAAAAAGAGAAGTAGCTGAGACTGTCTCGGGGTTTGGCGGGACACAAGCCTGTTCGTGTTAACATTACTTCCACAAAATCGGTTGCCTGCTGCATGAAGGAAATGAATATATGCACGCATGGCTTTTTTTCTTTAAACACCGTATACCAGACTTCAGTGCTGTCCACTGCTTATGTGGGGTGGGGAGTCACCTTGGCATTGCTAGATGGGGTACATGGGCCAGAGGGTGGAAGACAGGGTCCAGACTATGGTCATTTAGAGGAGGAAGAGACTAGAGCACCGGTATATTAAGCAAAATGATTTAGATATTTTTCCAAAATCAGAGAAAAAGAGGACAGGACAATGAAATGACAGACGAAATCAGAATGGAAGAGAAGTGAGAGACTATGAAAGAATGAAAATCAGGAGATGGAAAGACAAAATAACGGAAAGGGGACAAGTGAAAAGAGAAGGAAAAAGTATTTACTATGCAATTAGATTTCATGCAGGGAAGCACTCAATTCCTTCCTCTGTACAGCTTACAATACCACTTTTCAGAAGAAATTCTCCACACTCCCCTCGGCATATGAAGGGGGAGGGTGGGTGGGGGAAGGGCTTCTTTATCCCCATCCGGCTCCACTGCTTTTTTCCCAGGTTCTTGCATTAGATCACTACATTTTGGCTTTCAGATGAGAAACCTGCAGGAGTGAATGGGATACTTGGACTTGACCAGAGCCGACCCCAGTCCTAGGGGCTTCTCTGTGCAGGCACTCACGAGACACTTGGGAGAAGAGGCTCCAGTTTCCTTCCTTGGCTTCCTCAGCTGACTTTCAGCCCAGCAGCTCTATGGTTCTGTACAGAAATAGCACCTCACTGTCTCTACATTCTCCATTCATCACCAGCTTGCAGTGGGCCAACTTCCCTCCTGCTCATCCTCTGATAGCATGAGGGTGTCTCCTCCTCAAAGTTTGAGTTATCCTATTCGCAGTTCATCTCCATGGTGGCCGGCAGGCAGGCCCACAAGCTTGAGATGAGAACATGCAGAAATCCAAGAATTTTGTTTTGTTTTCTGAACAGTCTTAAGTGTTGTCTATGCTTGGGTCAGACCTTCCTAAATAAGTCCTTATTGCCCTTCCTTTGACTCCTCTACCAAATCATGCATAACCTCTGCTTTTTATCCAGATTCCTTCCTCCTGGATCAAGTCCTGCATATGCAATCGTGCCCAACACAAGCATGCCTCTCTGTTTCTCTCCCCTGTCCAAGCCGAGAAATGACATACCTTTAGATACAAAGCTGTGACTGATACAGCAATTTCATAAAATTAACCAGAATTCACAGGTTATGACAATGTTCACTTCCTAAAAACTGCTGCAAGTGTTCTTGTGTCTTCAATTCTTTACTGTTTTAGAATGGTGCATTTTAACTCCAGTTAACAGCCAAAGGAAGTCAGAGAGTGCATCTTCCACCTATTTCAGAAAACACTCAGCAACAGGAAATATATTTTTTCAGACACTTATAGTAAATGTTTGCCATTGTTTCATCTGGTATCCTGTTCACCAGTTCAGAGGCAATCTATTAGAGAACTTGGGAAACAAATCAGTGTTACACACCTGGGAAGCTGGGCAGTGTTATTCATCAGCAGAAGATTCTTTTTCAGATATATTTATACCTTGAAACCTGAGAATCAATTATTTTTGTATGTAAATCTTTGTAGAGACAGAAGGTACTGGTTATAATAACGACGATGTGGCCACAGCTAGTATTCTCCTGTAGAAGTATCACAACTTCACTATTTTCTTCATACAGTATTACTTCATTTTTATAGAATTCCATTATATTTTATCTGAAATCAGATGTCCGTGTTCTTTTATTACTGGCAGAATTAGAAAGGGGAACAGGTCAAGTCTTCAGCATGGCATTCATAGTTTTTCGTATATTAGTGAAATGTTCTGTACCTCCTTTCCAAGTTTATTCTGTCATTTTGTCAGTCAGCTCTATTGTCCTTTTGTTCACATTTGAAAGGAATAGAAATTCTCTAAATTCTTGAAATTTCCCCCCCTTTTTCATATTAGACAATTCAATCGTGACTCTTCATGTGAGGTTCATGTGTATAGTGGTCAAAATTTGTTACAAGACTTCTTACAAGGCCCCATCAGTGGCAGACATATTCTCTATTCTTATGCTTCAAGCATCTAATTAATCTATTTGCTTTTAACTACTGCTGTTTGCCCAGCAAGATCTTTTACTGCCTATCTGTGATTGCACTTCCTAAACTGGCAGTCAAATTGGGCTTGGAGAATTTTTAATGGGCATTCAATCCTACTGATAGCTGGAGAGCAGTTCAGTCCTCTTTCCAAGGAAAGACTCCTCAGGCACAGCGCAATCTTTAATTGTTTCCATAGTCACTCAATGTGTCCAAGATCCAGAAGCTGCCATACAACTCCATTTCCCATTTATACTAAAGGGTGACAGGCGTGCTGAAAAAGGGTCAGATTTTAAAATAAGGAAATGACTTTTTTCCCTCCAAAACAGAACATGCACACAAAAGTAGACGAAAAGAATGCATGCCGAAAACGAAAATGAATTAGCTCCACTCCACTAAAAGAAAGCAACAAATGCTTTTACGACAACAGTGAAAAGCTGACTAGGGCCTGAACTTGCTCTCACTAATGTCAGTAACAGTTTGATTCAATGGAAGCAAAGTAAATCCCATTAGAGCCTTTTACAGAAAATTCCTAATAAAAGCAGACACTACAAAGTAAAGGCCCCGTTCAGCCCTTGCTAACACCACACCCATTGTAAAGTCACACCATCGTGGCTGGGGTCCGTACTCAGACCTGGTGCATTTCAGTCCTACGCTCACCGTGTCACAGAAAGCCGAAAGGAGATGCTGTACCAAAATGAGAATTGCAAGTCTCTCCTGCACGTGGATTTAATACGCTATTGTTAGGTTTACATAAGATCTGGCTGGGTCCCAAATGTGCATTCCCCGACACTCATACTGCCTGATTTATGCTGTCTTATTTGGCTGGTAAAAGAATCAAATTGGTGACTGGTTTTGAATGAAGGCAATTAGGGTGGTTGATTGGTTTTGTAATTTGGAGAACACCACTCTAGAGTATAAGTCAATTGTGTAGAACTATCCAGGTCTTTAATCACTGGTTTCCATGTGCAAAGAGCTGATGCTTTACATCATCTGAAATTTATACCAGCTATAATCAATTCCATTCTCCCCATTACCCCCCTTATTGCTTCCTCCCCTGCCCCGCACCTGGCAAAACCATGACATTTTACTGGAGAAAAAGTTAACTATAGTGTGGCCAATTACATTTCAAAGGTGTATCCAAATTTAATTTACAGGGTCAACCGAGTATGTGGGGGTAATTATCTTTACAGAGCATCTGACAGCTGTTGTGATATAGTGGTCCAACAGTTCCTGCTAGAAATCTGTCGGGAAGCACTTGTTTAAATTTGAATAAGGTTAAACAACAGACTTCTGTCTGCAAATCCTGGAAAACAACATCATCAACCAAGACACCAATTTTATGTAAGTCTCTTGGGTCCCCCCTGAAAGACTGGAAATTCTCAAATCAAAGAGGTTTTTTTTCTGCGTGTATCCTAAAATGGGAAGATATGCAGGTATAACACACAAAAATTAAGCCAAGCACAGGACAGGAAATCATACATAATTTGCCTATGTATAGTAACCATATACTTTTACGAAACAGAGTTTCTTATTTAAACATACAGGCTCCAGAAATTCCAAAGCTGAGAAATAAAATTTCACTCAAGAGTTGCCCCAAGCAATTCTTTATTCTCAGCAGTGGACTGGAATTGAAGTGTACCTTCATGGGATAAAAAATTCTGACGTGTTACATGGTATCTAATTGGCTTCTAAGCAACATCTTCTGTTCCCACTCCACAATCTACATTTTTGACATTTATTCAGAACAAGGCTGTTTTGCACAATGCCTTTCAGATCACTAAGTCCAAACTTTTGGGTCAACGGTCTGCTGATGGTCTTCACCACTGATCACAGACCACCATGAAATTATACCAAACACTTAACTGAAATGTCAGTACCTCTACACAATGCTATAAGCAGATGTGAAACCCTAAATTGCACTTCTCAGCAAGGCCATATAATAATCTGTGCTTTGCTGAAGGCTGCCATGAAACCTCTGGTCAGCTCAGAAGAAGTGACGCAACTTCAGGGCTTTCCATAACATGCCCTATCTTCACATTCCTCATTGAAAGTCCTCCTTATAGATGAACCCCAAAGCCCTGTGAGAACTGACCACCGCTGACAAATTATGGTTAGGAGATCCAAAAGTTATATTAATAGTTAATTAATAACTAATTAAACTATACTAGTAGTTAATAACATGTAGGGTTATATATCTTTGTACACATTGCCTGTATACACCCCCTTAATTTGTTATGGTCCTGATAGTCCTGAGATTTTAATAAAGTCTGCCAAATAGCGGGGAAACTCTGGTTCCCACACTCAAGTAAGTAGCAAATCTTACTGATTATGAGGCAGTAATAAAACCATGTCAAAAGGTTTTTACAGCATGGAGTAGATGATGTAATTGTTAGCTGCATTCAATACTACTTCCAGTAAGCAAATTCTATAGCGATTTAAATGATCCTATTCCTTGAAATAAAACATAGAGGAAAGAAGAAAAGCCTTGGATTACTGTTTTGTTTCACCACTTCTAAGCAACAAGGAATAACTGAAAATTCATTATCATACTGGGAATATTGGTCCTCTGGTGCTGTAAACAGCTGTGCAATTGCTGTGCAATTTAAATACCCAATCTTCTCATTCCACCTCACCAGAACACTGCACGTGGTGTTTTCAAGATGACTGCTAAATTTGAACTTGACTTACGTTAAAGTAGCTGCTTACCTGATAACATTCACATGCAACGCTACATAAAGAAAGATTTATTTAGACAAAAATTGTTTTTACCACTGCATCCATTCAGAAATTGGCCAGCACATATTTTTAATAACCCCTAGGAGCATTCTGGAGAAAAAACCACAGACTGGCTAGATGCTTTGACAGAGTTTCTCCTCCTAGGTGACCGGACCCAATGGAGAAAGGGTGAGGAGTCACATCTCTGCCAGCTCCCCAGATCACCATTCATGCCTGCATGACGTTACAGGAGTCAGCAGACCAGCATTTCAAGCACCTAACAGATTAATTTGTAACTAAAGAAATATCCCAAAACCGACTTGAGCACTTTGTTGCTCTCATCGCATCGAACTTAAAGAGAAATGCTTACAGTCCCAAGCTAGGCTTCCCGGGGCCTGCTGTCCAGGACAGAAGTTGCTGCTTCTTCCAAGGACAAAGGCACAAATGGGCATAAATGTGACCGTGGCTCGGAGACCTGGCTGCAGCGTATTAGCCCTCTATGAGAAATCCTGAGTTATTTTTCTCCTCTTATGTTCATGACTGTCCTGGTTTGAGCGACACAGGACTCATTTCTCTTCTAATACTTGGGAAAACTGCACTTTTGGAAGACTCCAGTGTCTGAATTTGTGAAAATATTTACTTTATAGCCAGCTATGGTGTGTGGGTTTCAGGGCCTCTGTTTTCAAGCTCACCAGGTGCAGGGATGAGGAGGAGCAAGACCTGGGCACTTGAGCCAAGCTGGCCAACAGGATTATTTCATACCATCAACGTCACATTCACTATAAATTAGAAAGTTTGCTGTGAAGTTCTCTCTCTCCCTTGATGGCTGCCATCCTGAGAACTTCGTGCCCTGGTGCCGGACTCCTGAGGCCTTCCCTTCCTCCTGAAGCTGTAGCGCTCGCAGTGTCCAACATTTGCTTGCCGCTGCTGGGAGTGCACAGCTTCCTACTGATAGAATTGGCTGAGTGGAATCTTTGCATATTCTGTATTGGTGTCGGGATCAATATTGGTTCTTTAGAGCTGTTAATGTTAATTATCTAATCTTATTCTATTAAATCTGTTTATACTTCAGCTCCCGGGTTTATTTGTTTTTTCCCGATTCCCAGGTGGGGAGGGGTCATCGGGTGATAGAATGATTGTCTAAATGACAACAAATTGTTATGGGTCTCTCAAACCATAACAATGACGCAATCCTGAAGGGATTTGTGACTGAAGTTGCATGTCTACAACACAACTGTACTTTGCTGCCTTCCCATACTTAGAGAGTAAAATTCAGGAACTGAGATCCCAGCTAGAAAAAGGAAGTGAGAACAAACACAAAAAACACTGCCCTGGGGCCAGGAATTCACATCTTCTACAACCCACAGATGATGAAGCTACATCAGGGTCCAACAGTGAAGCAGAGGAAGGTATGGGACCTTCCAGTGATCCCCCATTTTGCAACATGCGGTTCAGGTGTCTGTAGAAACAAAGGAAGATCCAGGAGCTCTGGATGCAGACAAACACGTGCCACATGCCTTGCCGAGATAACAGAGGCAGAGCAGAGTAGGGTTATTTCCAAATCTGCCTCCAGACACAACGAAATGAAGGCATAGCTCCAAATCAAAGGCCCCAATAATAGTAGCCAGAAGCACAACCCAGAGCAAACCAAGGAGCATCAAGCAACAGCTGGCAGGAAGGGTAAATTCTTCCTCATGATTAGTGGCACTTTCAGCAATGTATCTGAAAGGCTTGGTGACAGAAAAGCTTCACGTCCCTCCCTCAGCAGCAGGGAGGCTGGCTCTAAATGAGTCAGGACATTAAGGGATCCCACCCTTTGTGGGGGAAAAAGGAGGAAATAATCTGCCAGAAGCCTCTTGGGCTAAAATCCTATGTACAAACCTCTGTTTGGGGCAACAACAATAGAAAAATATTAGGAGTACAAAAGGATGCTGGAGAGGAGAGTGGGTGGGTAAGAGAAGGTGCTCCTCCTAAGGGCACCGGCCTCCCCCGAGACCACGGGCTGAGCTGCACGTGGAGCTCTAGGCTAGTAAGCTAAAGGGTGTGAATAACATCTGGATACAGGTATAATTATAGGAATCGTTCTTTCAAAGCACATGACATTGTGACTCACAAAAAGGTAGGAAATGGGTATTTCATCCTAGCACTGCCCACTTCTTGAAAAATCAGACCGCCAAGAGTTGGGAGATTTAGAAAACAGCAATCTAGCACACTTGAAGCTGACTTTTGAACTCCCCTCTGGCCCTCACGAACAAGGTGCAGAAGGGAGAAGACATTAGCTTTTCAGCCCACTGTTATGCTCACAAACACTCTCCATGCCCTCTGCTGCTCAAATTTAATTTTACCTCCAGGCAGAAGAGCCGTTCTCCCATTTCTTATTAATATGAAGAAATTTCTTGACTGCTCTGTTAGCTGCTCCCCTGCAATCCCTAAGAGCCACACATTTCTTCACAGAGCAGTGGGGAGCAGTGGGAAGCAGAGGGAGGAGGAGAAAAACTGCTGCCAACTGATTCTAATAAGAGAACTGCTGATTAAAAAAAAATTCGAAAAAGCAGCATTTAAAAGTGCCATAGCTCAGCCAGGCACCAGAACTTTCAGATATTTTCCCCAAACCCCAGTTCCCAGGCACCAGAATTCTGCCTGTATATCTAACAGCAAGGGTGGGTTCATGTTGTTGATTCTGAAGCCCTCACTAGAGATATATTCCACTCCCTCCCCAAAAAGTCTCCTAACAAGTGAGCTTCATGCACTGCTGCAAGGTGCCAAAACCACACAATGACTTCACAGGAGATGGCTAAATGGTTCCTCTTGAAATAGGAGCATAAGGACTCCCCTAAGAGACACGGGAGAAAGCTGACTTGAAAATGTTTAAGAAACTTGTCAATGCACAACTGACTGATTCTGACTGATTTAATGAAAGTGGTCTGTACTGCTGAGGGGGTATTTACAAAAGCAGAGTTTAATCTAGTGAGGCTGTGTTCCCACCAGAGCCAATGAATAGACATAGGCTTGCCCTGGGCAATGTAGAGAATGAAGTCATGCTAAAGACTGCCTTTGTGAAATGTTCCACTGTTTCCCACCACGCACTGAACAACCATTTGCTGACATGGACCATTTCATGTATTGTGCACCCTTTTTGGAAGCAGCTATATGATAATCTCAAGAACAATTAACATAGAATGATTCCAACTAATTAGAATAATGAATACACTAAAGAGGTCAACAGCAAAAGAGTCTCATTTCTCCACCAGCTAATTTGCAGAGAAAAAAACAAGGAGGAAGTACTAGAGACCACTGTTAAAGGTGTTTTCTGAGCAGAACAGACCTGCAAGCCTCCTGACCAAAACAGATTAATGGACAGTACTGGAGAGAGAAATTAAAAAACAAACAAACAAACAAACAAACAAAAACCAAACATCTGCAGACTGATCAGGAAGAAAACAAGCTTTGGGGATTCTGGGAGAAAAACTGATCAAGACCACCTTCAAGTAAGGCCAGAATACTTGGTTTGGATGCATCTTGCATCATGTAAGATGGGTGAGTGTACACATAAGCACTTAAATGCTAAGGTCCTGTAAAAAAACCCTCATGTTAGTGACTCCTACTACAATAAACCCACTTCTTTTAGAGATTCTAGATATTCTATAGATTACTGAAAAAGTTACAATTGAAAATTAAAGCATCAAAATGCTGTTAATAACCTCCAAACGGTACATGCCCTGACTAGGACAGTTTTAGCAAAACATCGTCTTCTGAAGGCTGCCAGTGTCTTGAACAATTCATACACTCCATTAGTTCTTGAAATATGGAAAATTGCCTAATTCCTTTTGAAAAACAATACAAATATACTCCTGAGAAAGAAAAAAAGTCAAGAGTCTGTCAATCATACAGACTAATATTATTATAGATAATCAAATATTGGCAGAAGTCTTGGCAAACTGACTCACCATGACCACCAGATCACTTGGGCTAACCTGGCTTCATTCCACAGACAGACGCAATTACAAATATTTGGTGAGCGCTATGCATTATTCTTCATGTAAAAATTATTAGCATAATCTATATCTGATATTAGATGTAGATAAAATGGCCGGTTAGTATTCCTCTAGACTTTTTTTTTTTTGTTTTTAACACAGTGGAAATTCAATTTCAGTGAGTCTTAGAATCTCTGTCAAGGAAGCCTGCAATTCACACTACGCCTTCCTCAACTGAAACAGCTCTTGATCAGACCTCCTACCGTAAAAAAACAGTATAAAGCAAGCATATCTTTGGTCACTTCATGTGTTCATTCTACACATTCAGCTCTCTTCAGTCTTTGAGTCTCATGCCTTTCAGAGCATCACTATTGTGCTGGTTTTGGCTGGGATAAAGTTAATTCTCCTCATAGTATCTAATACAGGGCTATGTTTTGGATTTGTGTTGAAAGCAGTGTTGATAATACAGGGATGTTTTTGTTATTGCTGAGTGGTGCTTACACAGAACGAAAGCCTCTTCTACTCCTCACACTGATCTGCCAGCGAGTAGGCTGGGATGCACAAAAAGCTGGGAGGAGACACGGCCAGGACAGCTGACCCCAGTTGACCAAAGGGATATTCCATACCATATGACATCGTGCTCAGCATATAAAGCTGGAGGAAGAAGAAGGGGGGTGGATGTTCAGAGTTAGAGCGTTTTGTCTTCCCAAATAACCATTACATGTGATGAGATGGCTGAACACCAGCCTGACTATGGGAAGTAGTGAATAAGATCCTTGTTTTGCTTAGCTGTCGTGCACAGCTTTTGCTGTATTTATTGAACTGTCTTTATCTCAACCCATGAGTTTTCTCACTTTTACTTTTCTGATTCTCCCCCATCCCACTGCGGGGGGGAGCGAGCGAGCGGCTGTGTGGTGCTTAGTTGCCGTCTGGGGTTAAATCATGACAACTATCCAGGCTTATATAAAGAAAATAAAAATCCTTTCATATTAACATCCTTCTTATAATCAAGTGCAAGCCTCTATTCAGTGCCTTAAAAAAACCCCAGAGTCCATTCTACCTGGTCAGTCAGAGTTCATGTTCGTAAGCAGTCAGATTTGGTGATTTTCCATGCTGCATTTCCTATCCAAGAACCTAAATAACACAACTAGTCTACCCCTGCTGCTTACTCTCTTATATTAAGACTGGCTGACTGAATAAAAATTGAAAATACCTTCTCTGTATGACTCCTCTCCAACTTATAATCACAGGTCTTCTTACCTGCTTGATCCGTAGTGGAATTCATGCAAGCACAGTTTTAACAGGAAAAGATCTTGTTTGCTTGCTCGAGTTCTAAGAGAGAAAACTAACCATAACAAGGAAGGAATCCTCCTCCAGTAGCCAAGGCAGCAAAAGAAAACATGTACTTGATTATTCCTGATCACAGCCTGGTATCCAAACTAACGCTGCTTAAATAGGGTTTCCCCAAATAAGGTTTACCAGGGTGGCAAAAACCGCTGGCCTCACTGCCTGTCTACTGACTTTGCTCTGTCAAATCCTTGTGCTGCACCTTTGGATGTTACTACTTCCAGTCTTCAACAGCTGCCATGGGGTTTGTCAGAGTTCCCCTGCCAGGTATAGCTACTGAGCAAGAAGCTCCACAATTCAGGAAGAAATAGGTAATGGAAACATTTAATGGAGTAAACCAAGTAAGCTCATACCTCTGTGGCTTTCTCCTTCACATGAAATACCTGAGATTTCTCGGATGCTTGTGAGTGACCATTGCAAGTTCCACATCACCTGAAATTCAAATCTGAAAATTGCTATGAAGAAAACTTAGTGGGAGCAAGGCACCTATTTTGACTTTGAAGCCAAACATTTCAGAGTGCTTATTCATTTCATTCAATCCACCTCAACAGTAGAGACGCTCAAAAAGTGCTAATTAATCAGCTCATTAGATTATGCTTGGATTACGGAGCTAGCATTATATAGATCAATTCTGGCTATGAATTGTACATTTCATTAGGTTCCAAGTAGACTGTCATTTAAGGGAAACACACTCGAGGGAAGTTATTTGTGGGAGCAATTCCCTGCCATGCGGTCACGTCAGCAGTGCAGAAGACATACGCCATGCGCAGAGAGCTTACCTCAAACCTACAGACACCACTGAGGACAACCAGAGAACTCTGCAGCTAGTGAGATAACTGAAAACGAGACTCACTTATCATTACCAAAACAAAACCTGTGTGAACTACAGGATTCACAGATGAATATCACAATAAATAAACTAGCAGATAACGTCTCCGATTTCTAAAGCTACCAAATCAGCACTGACCCCAACCACCAGGCCAAAATACTACTTGGAGCAGGAGGGACAATGAAGAAAAGGTTATTATTTTAATAAATATTATCAATATGAAAGAAGACAGACAAAACTAAACAATCATTAATACCAAGTGATGCCTCAGAACACGCTTTTTTTCCTTAGCAAACACCAAATGCGGGATTCTTTAATTCTCCTTTTCCTTTATCCTGAATGCAATGCAAATAAAAATGAATATTATTAGTAAAATTGCTTGAAGGCATTTCCTCATTCAACCCTCTTACACAAATCTATTTTTTTATTCCTCATCCAGCTTAATTCATCTCATGTTTTAGCTATCAATTATCAAATAAAGAAAACACAATGACTATAAGGGAGGGAGAGAATTTAAAAAAAAAATTACAAAGAGAAAGAAGAAATTTAGTTCGAAGAAACCGCAAAAGGAATAGAATGGAAAGAAGTTTGGACTGCAGAAATGGGAAACAGGAAAAAAAATTTCACTTCTGAATTAGATAGTTCCTCCCCTTTCTTGCTATTTCCTTCAGTCTAGCATTTTCACTAGATAATCTACTCCACCTTGAAATGTTTTTCAAAGCAGCAGACCGCCAGGTCTTTTTTACTGCAGAAAATTGAACTGAAATGGACTCGTCTTTCTAGCATTATTAGTCCAGTTTCATTTATTTACACTCATACAAATTCCAAGGTCATGTTTTAGAGACCACCACATAAGACCAGTGAGGAGAACAAGACAATGTCTTTTCCTGATGCCTGCACTGACTCATCCTGTGATTTCTAGGCAGCAAGCGGCTGGAGTGCAGCGTGATAATATTACATAAGGGCCTCCTTGGGCGGCGAGAAAACAAGTTGTTTTTTAAAGCCTGTTGGTATCATTCAGGATTTTACTAGGGATTATGTTACTGCAGCGAAAATTGCTCAATTGTTCCATCTTTCCCATCTTTATCAGTTCCCCTGTCCTATGAACTGTAGCTGCAAAGGAGCATCTGTAATCCTGAGGAGAAGGAATAAACACAGAGTACACTGACTCCGATCCGTCCCAAGTTCAGATTTAGCGACCTTGCTAATCTGCCTGGGTTAGTCCTACTTCCTTCAAGGCCTGGGAAGCAAGGAAAGGAGAGACAGTAAAGGCTGATTTTAAGCAAATACAATATGACTTTGAAAAAGCATAACGTTTTAATCTAGAGCTTGTGTAAAAACAACTGTATACCATTAACAACATCAATATTAGCTCAACGTGACAAATTTTCAGAAAAAAAAATTATTTACAAACTAGCCTTTTTTCTAAATGGATTTTTGCACGAATTGTTGATATGAAAAAAATCACTTCTGTATTAAGCATATATGATTATATTTATCTTTTCAATATTTTTAGTAATAGTTACAATGTTATCAAGAGAGTCGTTGGAGTAAAAAACATGAAAAATCCTGCAAAATGGGGGAAAAAACAGGTTGCAAACTATAAAACAGAAATTATCGTAATATCAGCAATATTTAGCAAGTATTTTTACATTAATTTGCACTAAATAATGTGAATGTGAAGATGTGGAAACAGATAATGTGAATTTATAATTTCTGTCCTATAAACTCTATAGCAACTAGCAGTCTCGGTAAAAACTCTGGGTCACAGATGCTGAATTCACAAGGCAACTCCTCATACCTCTTCTTGCCAGCTGCAGCAACTATCCCTTAAGAGTAGAAAAACTCCCTGCTTGCAGCTCACTTTGTACCAGTAACGCAATGATGAGACTAAACACTAGATATATCAATACCTAACAATGTGACCTACTATTATTAAATTAATTGATAATAAATCCACTAATTATCTAACACAGGTCTTTGCAACACACCAGTGCAACATATTCCTATGGGTTTGACTTTCAGAGACTTAAAAGCACTTGTGACACTACTAGTGCTCTTCCTCAGCTGGAAATAGCCCCGTTCAATAGTGGAGGTTGGTGGGTTGGGGGTTTGGTGGTGGGTTTTTTTTAACTAGTTACTAGACCTAAGTGATGGGACCTTGTTATCGCTATTTCATTTATGTGCACAACATACAATGTCTTTTCAGGGAATTTAATGAACCATGCAGAAAGAAGAAAAGAAAATATCAAAGGAGTTAGTGACCCTTGCCCCAAAAGTAAATTGTAAAGCCTTTCTAGTATTTTTGCTGAAGCATCTTTATCTGGACTGTATCTATGCTGGAAGTCGAGTTGTTACGACAAAAAAAAAATTGATGTACAACTTGGCAGAGCTGATTGAGGTGTCAAACGTCCACAGGTTTAGAGAATGATGTAATCAATACGAGAAGTATAGGGCACACAGTTTGCATTGCCGTAGATTGAGTCCTTTGATGCTTTGTTGTTTATTTACAGCAGATCGGAAAGCTCCTCTCCACTTGAACTGACAACCAACCCACTGAAGTTCCCACGTGAAGGTCAGATGCCACTTGCAAGAGAACTTCAGAGGGTTTCATCACCCTTCTCCTCCTTTTGCAGGAAATAGCTTGGCATAGAAAACACGCTTTCAACAGAAAGAAAACCACTCATTATTCCAACCCAGAGGTCTGGAGCCAAAATACTGGAAATTAGAAGTCTGGATCCAGATTTTGCCAGTCCTTCTCGGATTTGTCGTTCTTTACTGCAAGCAGCAATAAACTGGGCAACTATAACATCAACTATTTGGCTAATTTTAATTTTCAAGTATTTAAGCCCCATTGTTAAATCAAAAAGGTAGCTCTTTTCCTCAGGACAATCTCCGTAATACTCTGGGAGCCAGATTGTGCAAATAGCACATTTCTGCTGATTTAGATAGAATGGTTTTAAGTGAAAATAGATCATATCACTTGAGCACAGCAGTTCTGATTTACTCAAGATGACAATTTGAATTTAAACAATTTAGAGGTTAGTTTTCTTCATTCTTGTTACCTCTACTGATTTTCTTGCCATTATTTGTAGAACAACCTACCAATATTAAAAGGTTGTACGTTCAAATTAATTTCTGCCGTTTCCTTCAATAAAATTGCCTATACTTATTGCCAATTTTGGGGGGAAGAAATGTTTCACATTTAGTAATCATCTTATAAAATGAAAACATTTCTTCAGCATTGTACTTTGTCAAGAGACCAAATGCAACAATAGAACCAGATTGGAGGAAAAACTTTCATTACAGACAGAAAAATAGGCTGAAATTATAATTAGTCAAATCTAAACCTCATAGAACCATGAGAGGACTCTCCGGGTAACAAAAACACTGCCTGAATTTATGTTAATGTGCTATGAAATGCAGAGACGTGCTGAAGAACCCAACAAGTTTGACTCTCATTTTCAGTCTGTCTGATACAACGATTTGGATAAGTGGAGCTGTTATCTCTCCACAGGAAAATCAGATGCTTTGTTGGTAATAGGAAGAGTGGAGAAGAGGAGGCAGGACACAGACTTTGTCCTCATACCTCAGTAGTCAGGATCATCCATGTTTAAACAAAACAAAAAGGAAAAAAACACTCAAACCCAAACCCTATTTTTCTATTCAAAATCTGAAATTTTTATGTGACATTAAATGGGAATTGTTTCCCTTCTTATACATGATCAAAAGTCAGGTGCTGTTGAAAAGTCACTGGTTTGGGGACAGAAATAAAGAAATCAGTATCACCAACACTTCACTCTTCAGAAAGGCTCGGATTATCATCAGGGTTAATAGAGTAAGGGATAAATAGAAAGTGAAGAATGTGAGATTGCAAAGGTACAGGTTTTAACAATCTCCACTACAGGAAAGTGGATGGCTATTTCCTGGCAAACTACAATTCTGTCATTGGCAAATTGTGGCACCTCGGGACCATCCTTTTGGAGCTCAGTGGCACAGGGGTCCCCAGGGTGGAGGGGCTGAGCCCTGGGCAAGAAAGAGACATGGCCTCCAGAGTGACAGAACATTACAAATTAATTAAGAAAGGATACCAAACAACAGAAAGGGCCCTGTTATGCTCAGCTGCAACTGCATCTGATACAGTGCTTGGCTGTCTGGGCACCTCTTCTCATAAACTTAGACGCAAACTAGAGAAGTTACAGGAGGAGGCAACAAAAGTGATCAGAGGTGTGAAACAGCTTCCACCTTGGGAAAGAGACAACACCTGTAAAATGGGGAAATAAAGGTCTATTAAAGAAAACACAAGTGATGTGGAGGGGAGACAAGGAATACATGGATGAGGAGCTGCCCAAAGAAGCTACTCGGTAGACTTAAAGCCAACAGAAAGAAGAGCTTTTCAGGAAATGCCCAGTTAAGCTGTGCAGCTCATGGTCACCATATGTTTTGGTAGTCAGAAGTATAAACAGCTTCAAAATGGATCATGGAGGACAGATCCAGTGGTCACTGTGAAGGCTAATAGCCTGGAGGCAACCTTGATCTCACAGCCATTGAGCCACTTATTGCCAGGAACCAGGGAAGTAAGCAGCACAGCAGGACTGCTCTCGACTAGTGCTTTTCATATTCAAAACATATTCAAGCTTATATATGCAATAGCACTGTATTTCCATGAGTAATTCTACCTGGCTCTTTCCCAGCAAAATTTCATCAAAGAAAGGTGTGCTCCCATAAATGCTTTGGTTTTGACAAAACTGGCCCTTTCCACCCATGGAAAATAAATAAATAAGAAAATCCGACCTGTTTACACTCCATGTAACTGAACCCAGCAGCGATTTTCTTCTGAGCTGCTTCAAACCTGGAAATGTTCCAGTCAAACCAATGAAGATACTGCAGAGTTCATGAAAGAAGCCGCCCACTGAGTCGCTGCGCATACAGGAGCTGTGTATAAGGTGAGCACTCAATTATGTCTGCTGCTTGCCAAAATGCATTGCATTTTGAGTTGATAATTTAAAATAATTAGAAGGAATGTACAAGATTTTTTAAACTACATTTTTAAAAGAAAATTAATCCAAATGACTACAGAATGGAAGTCATCCTCTTTCCTTGCCTTACTTTTCCCCTCTGACACAATGGCAAAACAAACACAGCAAAAGAAAGAAAATATACCATATATGACTTCTCTTTCATCATTTTACACAAAGTAGTTTAAATACTATTTCCAGTGCTGTTGTCAGCCATGACAGGGATGACCTGCTTTATTAGAAACGGAGGGAGCTTGTAAACAGAAGGCAAAGGGTTCAAGAAATACTAACTGTATTTACAAAAAAAAAAAAAAGGCCCTTAAACTGACAGGGCTTACACATGGTGATATTCCAGCAAACAGCTTTATGTATGTTTAGGTCACTATGCATAAACTTTAATATGTACTTGTTTGATCCATTAGGGAATAACAGTAGTAGTAGTAGTAGTAGTAATAATAATAATAATAGCAATAAAAACAAAGTAAATTTTTAGAAACAATTCTTTACAAAGGGAAAAGAAAACAGCAAAAATTCTCTTTTAAAAATTACAGATGCTGCAGGGAAAAAAAAGCCCTTCTCTTTCCACTTGGAACAATTCTAAAATCAGAGGAGAAGGAATGAAGGAGGTAGAACAAGAGAAGTTCACCTCAGAGCACAAATCAAGCAATCACTTCTTTGGAGCACGGTTTTTTTTGAAGTTATCATATGGTTTTTGTTAATATTAAAGGATTCTTAAGATCAAAATCTAAGATTTTAAAAGCTTTTAAATCTTATTTTTAGAATGTCTTATTTTTAAAAGTGACTCATCACCTCACTGAACTGAAATTCAGATCTGTGTTAAAGATCAAAGAAAACCCATCACAAGCCAAATATAATTTAAACTTGCAGTTTGTCGGGGTACCACCTTACAGATATCAGCATGTTTTTTTGCAAAACTATTAGCAGTTCCTCCCTCAGTGTGCGCCATGGTAGGATCAGCAAGAACGTGTCAATGTTAGAGAACATGCTCGACTGCATACCAAGTCCTCTTTATATTTTTCTTTCTTTGCACAAAATTCTCCTATTTTTAAGGCATTAAAAACTAGACCAGAAAGCAATATTGCAGGCAAAATACCTTGCCTTGCTCTTGAAAATATCCCTCCTTTATACACGAAAAATGCCACAAACATTAGAGAAACTGTAGGAAAAAATATCCCATATTTTTCAGAGAAAAATGCTAATTTCCATTCCCAGTTGTGTTGAGGCAGTGCCAATGATTGGCTCCATATGTTTCAGCAATTGGAGCCATATTAACATTCTTACAGTTCTTTTGCTTTCACATACTTTGTCTTGGTTACATTATGCAAACCTGGGAAATCTAGCATTTCTTAACACCCCCCCCAAAATAAGACCAATTCAGTTTCCTGGCTACAGTGGTTTCTCTATCCCACTCACAATGGTGATTTTCCCAGACAATGCAAGGAGGTAGAAGGAAACCCACATTTGGCTTCCAAAATACATTCATTTTTGAGGAAATTATGGTTGACTACATAGCAACATGCAAAGATCACTTTTAAAGGAAGAGTATCCGTGCTTCTTGTTACAGCAAAATGTTAATAGATTCGGCTTGTATTTTTCCCTGAAAAACAGACAAGCAGAAGTATTCATCCTGATCCAGTGACAAACTAGCAGTAAAATACTAGTTGGGTCGAGACAAAGCAGACTAAGTCAATAGCTGTAATTTTCATCAGTACTGGAATATGAGTGGTAGGATGGAAAAATCACTTTCCGATGCATAACACTGGCAAATGTATTTTTCCAAGACAACCTGTTTTTCTAATGCCATTGACCACAAAGCCATTCAAATGCATGGTTTTCTTCGGAGTAAGGTAGATCTGCGTAAGATGAGTAAAACTACCACAACATGAATTTTACACAGATGGTTCAAAAAAGTTTATTCTTCATCATAAAAAGTACGGGACAATCCCAGCTGTGAGAGGATTCAATACTCTTTCAAACGATATTACTAAAAGTCAGTGAATCAAATCACAAAACTTTTGCCCCATTAAAAATCCTACTGAAGTTAGAGCTGGGAGCAGGGATGTAAGAACAGAGCATTGAAGAGAGGAAATACTGGTTTCTTGGATTTTACTGCGTAGCTGCTTATAGGGTGGTAGCTCATATCCACACTCCTAACTAACAGATGAAACATCATCATAAAACAGGCTGGCATGAAACAAGTGCTTGCGGTCTTGCTGGTGTGGGGTTTTTTAATTTTAAAATCTGACAAAACCAAATCTGATTCTGACTCCCATTAACTTAAAACAAAAATTCTTGTGTGACTTCCAACCAGCAATTTCACAAACCAGAGCTTTGAAGTGCCACCTAACCGGCAATAAAGGGGGCGTCTATGCTATGGAAACACAGGGGAATTCAGAAAATTCCTTTCAAGGACAGTGGAATTGTTAGGACTGTGCTCCATTTAGAACTACCAAGCATTTTCAAAAATGTAAAGGGGAGAAAGGAAAAAAAAAATCCCTTCAAACCGAAAGCAAAAACCTTCTTCTAGCCAAACCACAGATTACCAATAGGCTCTCTGACATGCATTTTATGGTATTTAAAGAACTTAACTAATGAATGTCTCAGGCTATTGGTGACTGAGATCTTGCTGCGGCAAAGCCTTTAAAGCATCTACTTAGATTTAAGTCAACTGGAGCGAATTAGTTTTGAGCACGCATCAAAGATTACTCAGGTTATAAAGTCACGAGGATATGCCAAAGGAACAAAGTAAAGCAAGTGACAATTAATCAGATGATATTTATGAAACACACACTTTCAAGTCTAAAGTAATTTCTCTGTAAAACAATGCAGGGAATAGTCAGAAAAGGGGAAGAAACTCACCCTAAAATTATGAAGGAAAATAAATGACAGCTCCAGGCAGCTGTAACACCGAGGAAGAAATCATAACAACCACTCTTATGTTGGACAGATCTTCCCCCCCCCAGCTCCAAAATGTGATGACAGGAACTCGGCAGACATAACAGATTTGAATTTTAGCGCCACATTTGTCAAATGCCATTGTGAAAGCTTACAAACTATTCAAGTTCTGCCGGATGTAAATAGTGCCATGCAGACTCTTCTCAATAAAAGGTAACCGGGTTAAAATCAAAATCAAGTTTGTGCAGAAGCATTAAACAATGCTGGCAAACTGAATGACCACAGTCTAGGCAAAACACATCATCCCCTGCAAACTTTTTTTGCAGACACATATTCCTCACTGTCAGGGTATTGTACTGAATCAGGTATGAGATTTCTACTACCTCTAATTTCTAAAATCCCATATTCTATCATTTGCAATAGAGATTTCCTTTGACGGCTGTGTGCAAATCCTTTTTCATGTAGACCTGCTATCTATTTAAAATGATTTTCAAAAGATTAAGTACTGAATATGCATTAAGAAAATCCATAATGTGAATACAAACAGAAACATTCACCTTCAGCAAAGCTACTTTGTAGTTTTAGAAGATCTGATGAGCATGAGCTATATTTTGCCCAACCATCCTCATTTTACATTGGGGAAATGGGGGCAGAGCAACTTTGAGCAACTTGTTATGGAGCTGCATGACCTTGAGGGACAACAGGACCTAATCCTCAACCTACATCTAAGCTCAGCTTCCCAGTGCCTTACTCTTTAGGTTATGCAGTTGGCATGAAGACAAACACACAAACCAGGCAACCTTTGGCCACTTACATACAGGATGCGGTGGTGTTACCATGTGCCTTTTAGGTCTTTGGAGACCCTTTTGTTGAATCTCCTCATGTCTCACTTACAGTAGCCAAACAAGTTAATGGAGGTCCGGCTCTACACCAAGATCTTCTCAGCAGATCCCTCCATCACTCTGGACACGATGGAGGAGAATGGTGTCGCATGCTGCTATTTTAACCAGACAGTTCTATGTCACAGAGGAAGGGAATCAGTTTTCTTCCTCTTATTTACTTATTTGCCTGCAGTCGGGCTGCTGAGTATCCTTAAATGGGCCCAGGCCAGTAAGGCAGGCCCTGAAGAATAAAGAAGCAGAAAGTACCAACATTTCCCAGAGTAGTAGAAGCATCAGCAGCAGGAAAGCAGAAAAGGAAGCTGGATTAGCAGCGTTGAGCAGAAAGTTTCAGCAGCAATCACCAACTGGCTCTTCTCTCAGGGATGACAACCCAACAGGGTGTACTCATTTTTTTTCCTGTGTCCAGTGGCATATTTATAAGCTGCAGAACAAGGACAAGTGACCATTATGCACAGGGATTCATACACCAACCTTAAAAAGGTGACAAGTAGGTTTTTCCACATGATCGCGCCCACAGACATTACTTGGCAAAATGGATAATGAAGTAAAGCAACTGGGTGACAGTAAATAACTGCTAAGGTGAATTCAGAGTCCTTTTATTTTGCAAACAGTACTGCCTGCCATTAATTATGGGCGAGACGAAACAAGAGTGTACCTCCAACGGGGATACTGGGAGAAGCAGAACACAATGGCACGAGAACACTTCACAGCAAAAGGAGGATTCGCAGGAGGGAAGTACAAAATGCTCAGACAGGAACCTTAATACTGCCTGAAACACTCAGCTCATCACTAAATTTGTCTGCCTAACATGTAATCTTGATCAAAAGCAAATATCCTGAGAAACAGAAGGCTTTACTACTTTCAGCACAGATGTAAAAAATGTCTGTGTATTTCTATATGAAACAAGCAAACGAACAATAAAACCCCTGCTCTGTGTTTGTAAGAGGCCAACTGTCTTTAACATGAAAGACAAGATCATGGGTTTTAGCTTTTTCAGGGTTTTTTATTTATTTTCTTACCACAGCTGTTGATAGCGGTATCAATTTTGTTTATATTTTTAAATTAACAAATAATCGCCCTGTTTTAGAAATCTGCAAGAAAGGGACTCCTACTCTGAGCGTGGGGAGACAGCTGTGTTTACAACAATGTCATCAGTACTTTTCTGCCATTAACTAATAGATCTCTTCAAGACTCAGCGGTCTGGTGGTCCGGACCCGCTACGGCGAGAACTAAGCCATGAAAGGCCAAGCCCAGAGATGTTACTCATCTGCCTGGGCTCCACAGAGACCTGCCAGAATAGAGCCACACTGAATTTCCAGGGTACAGCTCAAGGGGAAGGGCTCTCTTAGAAGAAAAATTAAGCTATCACACCAGGGGACCAGAGTGATGGCAGGGAGATGACCCTACTGTGGGAGCAGCAGCTTTGGGAGTGGGTCCAGCTTTCTGCTGTCAAATGAACCTGACTTCCCTAATGGGCAACACGGAGAGTAGAGAGATTCCCCCTGCCATGACTCCCTTCTGTGTGGTTCACCCTGAGCAGAGATAACCTGGCCATGAAGAAGCCAATTCAAAAAGCAACTGCTGTATTTCGGTCCGCACATGTGAATATTAATGATCTCTGACCGACAATTGCCTCTTGATGCCAATGTAAGAGGAGCATGCGATGTTGTTGTCAGGCTGATACAACATGCAGCTTCAATTTCCAAACTGGGGATGCTGAGCAAATGATCAATTTCATACACTCCCACAGGAAGCTAAATTATTCATTCAGACCACCTTATTTTTATACATATTTGCATTCAAAATCTGTTTTCACCTGTTAGCATGAGTGCCAAAATGAAAGCCTCCACTTGCTGTTTTCTATTTATACATTAAATTTTTCCACACAGCAGAACATAGCTCTCCACTGCTTCTACAAAAATCTTGTCAACAACCCACAATTAATGATACCATGTATTATTTCGCTGAGATGAAATAATACCATACGCCTCACCAACGTTTTAAATAAGTGTGCATCACTCAGCACAAGGGGGAAGACTGTGTAAGGCTGGCATCCGCTAAACCACCAGATTTATTATACCATCCCTACTGGAAATATTTTCCGGTTCTGATGAGATTTAGCAGAAGGCATCCCAAGAAAAAAGAGGAGTGCGGTTGTCAGAAAGGCTCCTTAAGTTCACTACAGAAGTTTGTGCATGCTCCCATTTGCCAGGGTCACTTCAAAGGCTTTGCTTCCTACCTTGTGGGAAAGAAGGCATACGAGAGGGACTGTGACGGACCACTTCACTGCCTCTTTTCCTCATTTCACTAATAGCTGCTATGAAGGGCACTCGGGATGAGGAGTGGATTTATGATAACCTGTTATCCGCCCTTTTGTCCAACACCAGACACAGGGCCTGCCGAGGCTGCATGCCCGGGCTTGCAAGGGCTATGGTACATGGCCAAGGATGTGCAAACTTCAAGTGCTGCCTTCTTTTCCATATGACACTTCAAGAAAGTAGGACAAAAGGCACTGAGATCCCTCCAGTCATGAATTGTTTCTGTACACCACAACAAAAAGCTCTTGAGACAATAACATTTTCAAACTAGCCACCTAACTCATTGAGTTTTCTGGAGGATCTGTGTAACTTCAGTGCACGATGAGGGAGGAGGTAGGGGTAGCTGTTTGAGAAGAATTCCAGCCCTAAATGCAAAGAGGAAAACAAGCATTTTAAAAACACAGATTTCATACGAAACAAAATGAGATGAAAACCCTTGTTGTCCCCAGCATCCCCCTACCTCCCAACAACCCCAAAAGAGGGGTCCTTTTTCAGTTGAAGAATCTCAGGACCCTAATGTTCACCTTCCAGGTCTATCACATTTCATGTGTGACTTACAGGCCATTCCAGAACGGGATAATAACATTTCCTAACATGCCTCTGTCTCATCTAATTAGACTGAGTGGTTCATGGAAGCCTCTCTTGAGGTTTGGGTAGGGAGCTTGGAACAACAGAGTCATGATTTCTACTGACACTTCTTGTGAAGAAAGGGTAATGCAAGCACTACACTTGCAAGAAATGTAGACGGCTTTGGAGAAAAAACGTATTTTAAACATCTAGACCATCTCTTTTACTGCTTTCTACTACAACTGAGTATGTGGGGACTCATATAGCACCAGAAAAAATGAACATCCATTTCTGAGGACGCCAAGTGGTGCCACCATGGCCCCCACTTAGACAGCATTATTTTAAGAGCGTGGATAGATATTTGCTTTTTTTCACATTGAGGGAAGGAGAGGCAGAGGACTTGATAGTGACTTCACACAAGGTCACACAACAACTCAAACAGCCAAGGGAAGGACCAAACTCAGGTGCTTTATTCCTAATAAACTGCCTGGCTCTCTAAATCATTTTTTATATTGCCATTTCCTATGTACACTGCAGCACAGCAAACTCGTTAATTTACTAACAACCGTTAGTAAACATTTTCCTGTAACATTTCCCCAGTTACCAGCTAATGTTTCATTTGAAAACCGAAGCTTTTATTAACAAAGCCATTTAAAAAGTAAAATGAACCATGCAAACCTGCAAACAGGAGGGGAAGAGTAATCCGCGGAAAAATTACGCGGGGATGTTTCCAAACATGAGACAGAAGGGCTGAGGAGACGTTCCCCAGCAAGGCTAGTGGGGAAGGAGAGATTTCACCTTTAACTAGAAGCAGCTGTCGTAACCTGCCTAACCCCGCTGGAATGCACGTGCCGGGGCCGTGTCTCGCCGGGGCTCTGGCACCGGGACCGTGGCAGCTTTCCTGTGGGCAGGCAGCTAACTCACATTTCTGTTATTTTATCCCAAAAGAAGTTACCATGGAGACTGGCACGAAAATGGCAATAGGCCAGCCAGATAGAGACGGAAAGCGCGGGAGGCACAGAGTCCGGCGCTCTTAATAATTTGGCCGAGACCTGTAACTCCTCAGGCCGGGCACCAGGCTTTCTGCCCCCGCAAAGTTCAGCTCCATCTCTGCGGTGGCAGCAGAAGGTTTGATGGAGGAGGTAAACGCCGGCCATTAAAAGTAATCTATCACAGCTCATGAACACCTACTTAACAGGCATCGTATTGCTTCATATGTACTTGCGTGTGCAAAAGTTGTTAAAAGCAGCGTTAAAACACACAGTAAAGGTAGGTGTTTATTTCCCAGGACAAAGCGTAGAATGCAAACGGCTTTCCAGGAGAGTCTTTTTTCTTCTTTTTTTTTTTTTTTGAAACAAAATAACATTGATCAAATACTGTTCTCCAATTCCCTACAAGCAAGACTGATCTAACTTTTTAAGGGAACTAGGAAAAAGCTCTGATGTATTATGGGAGGAAGTTTCACATTTCTGATTATTACGGTAGACTTTGGGAAGCGCTGGTGGGAGCGGCAGGTCTTCATGAGAGCTGTGCTTTCTGAGGGGAAGGACCTGAAGGAACAGGCTCCTCCGAACACTCAGGAATAGTTCAACCAAGCTCTAAGACATGCAGTGGGGAGGAGGAGGAAGGGAGGAGATGCCATTCCCACCAGAGGTACTGGGAGCCTGCAGAGTGCTGGGTGCGGGCTCTGGCATCTGGAATACATTGAACCTGAGGGCTGAAACACACTCCCCACCCCGTCCTATCTGGGCACTGCTCTTTAGAAAACATTTACGTAAAATTCAAAGCTTAAGACTCTGTCCAGGACAACAATAAAACCTCTGAGAAAACAGAAGAAAAAAGGGTTCAGGATGAGAGGAACTTTCCCCATGTGTTTTTTTTTTTTTTTTCTGTGTGCTTTTCCCTTTTCTTTTTTTTTTTTTCCCCCCTAAACGAAGGCAGAGCTGATGAACCGCAGGCTCCCTGCCGCTGAGTTTAGCCAACGAGCGCAACAGGATTCCAACACACATTTCTGCTTTTTAGACCCATTGTGAACTTTATGGACCATATTCTTCCTCCATCCACAGGGCAAATATTCCAGGAGTGATTCACAAGGCCTGCCACTCAGTACCAAAACATGCTCCCCTGAGCTGGTTAATTTAGGGCTGGAATTAGTCTCTTTGTGCTGACAACCTTTTTATGAAGGCAGCATAATCCCACAGAGCACTTACTGCAAGCATTTCAAATCCTGATGTTTTATGGTGTTACTTTTTACAACATATGTGTATATTTGAGAGGTTTCTTTGATACATTCTTTTACCATAGTACAAAGCATAAAATACAACCCACAGAGCTTCCAGCTCATTGGCATTGCTCCTTGCGTTTGCGTACATAATGGCAATGTCATTTAAATTGTTTTGAAGCACAATTTACAGCATTAAATAAAATGTTGATTTTTAATACATTTCCAATTTTACTTTTGTACCACAGCACAACTGCTGGAGTCTGTCTAGACAAAAAGGTAGTTTAATCCAGTAATCTTTCTATAAACCACTGAAATAATGCCGTCTATTTCTGCATATGTGTCTCTGGAAAAACTAATAGAGTTTCTGACATTTCTGGAGATACTAAAAAAGCCATAAGTGACATGCAAGTATTCTCCATAGAAAGTTCTGAGGTCAGATGAGGAAACCAAAGTATTTTAACAGACTGAAAAGCTTAAGTTTGCATTTCATGAGTAACCATACATACCCTATAGTTTTACATCTCTACCTTAATTCCTCTTAAAACTCTCCTTAAAAGCATAATAAATGCTATATGTCTACAGTGGCAGGACTGGACCCAAAACCCTGACAGAAACCCACCAGTTGTGGTACCCAGGGACGCACCTTTTCCTTTTGAGAGCACAACTTCACAGATGACAGTACCTGCACAGCAAAGTGGGCAGCAAGCCACTGGGTGGGAGGTGTTGGATGGAGCACGCATTAAACAAGATTGGATGGACACGTCTTTCCTATCTAGCAAAGGACATCAAATAATCTGCAAGCAAGTTGCAGACCTGATAATTCATTGCATCTGGCTTCCAGAGCAAAAAAAAAAGAACCAAGGAAAGTGAGGAGGGGGAAGGTAAACATCCTGTACTTCAAGATAACAAATTGCTCTTTCCATCCTGAGCAGTCCAAATCGGGACAAACTTTTGCAAACATAAGAAAACCAAAAAATGCAATCAAAAGCATGTTTTTCAACTTTGGGAAAAAAAAAAAAAAGCTCTTACTAAAAAGCTCTTACTAGCATACTTCTCTACAGTAAGATGCATTTTATACCTGATTTTCTGAAAGAGCCAAAAAGAAAATATTTTAGCAGTCAGAAGGAGAGAAGGGCATGCATAGCCACGCAGTTAATTCACCACAGGCTCCTTGAACACCCATACAACACCCTCGTCCCTTTTGAAGCCATACTTAAATGCAACTTTTTCCTGTGAAAATATCAAAGCCTACTCCTTCCTGCTTTTCCAGTAGATTTATTCAGCTTAACATCTTCTTGGTGGGGGGGGGGGAGAGAAAGAAAAAAAATCCCTTGAAACTGCAGGTCCTGAAGATCTTAGAATTAACAGCAAGTGCCATAATTGATCACAAACTACCCTGCAAGAGAAATGACTGCGCACAACCTTTGGTTAGGCTCTCCCCTACTGCGACTCCCCTTAGGGTCTTACAACCCCACTAAGCACCTGTCAAACGTATTAGCAGGGCCTTAGTTCACTACTTGCAGAGTGTTACAAATTTTGAAAGCTGGAGGTTAGTACTACTCACTTTATTTTCACGTGTACACACATAGGTGCACCTTTTAACGCCCTCCTGTCTGACACTCCCGCAGATGTTACTTGGTACCATTTAGGACCTCTTTAGTGCACCTTGCACATTAAGTCTCTGATTGCTGAAAAGGTATTTGGATGAGGAAGAAGTTGTTATTGAAACAGAAGGAGAATTTTTGTGTCCAAAGAATTCCTTCTATCTTTTTTATTCCTCTCCCCAAATATATTTCAGGAATTGTTCCACCCTCTGACTCTCAAGCATCAATGCATGTGCCGCTCTAGACAGAATACAATGGCAATCAAAAAAAGTATCACCATGAAAAAAAGCAGGCAGATGTAGTTTTGTTCACAAGACAAATTTACATATTAAAGGCTGTATTTATCAATATTTGATATAAACGTCTGTGCCTGCACATTTATTGAACAAAGCCAGATGGGTGCAGGCAGTTACACATCTGTATTCATTAATAGAAAGGAAGACAGACATTCACAGACAGCCACAGCAACAAATAGAGGAATGAAAAGTATTTGATTGGACCGTCAGCATTTTATCTCTGTTCATCAACAAAAAGTGGAGCCTTCCTCAGGCCTACGTTCGTTCATCCTTAACTTTAATGACCAAAGTACTTAAGTTAGGAGAGTAGCTGATGCAATCAGTGGAGAGAGAGATGCTTACAAAGGTGCTACAGCCCACTTAAGATGTGATTGGGTAGACTCCTCCTTCTTGGCCACACAGGGAAGCTACTATTCTTCAGTTAGCTGGGATAAATTTCAGCCTCAATATTTAACTGCCAAGAACAAATTTGTGTTTCTAGTGAACTAAAGTGATAAAATGCCTTCTATACAGCAGGCTTACATTATCACAAATGCAATTAAGTTTTCAAGGATGTTCTTAGCATTAAGGATTGAAGCAAAAAAATTCTACTTGTCCTTAAAGTTAAAAACTTAAGTGCACTTTCTGACTGAAGCTGTGGCTGTGCTACTAATATGAGCATCATGCGCAATGGAAAAAGATGTACAACCCAACTTCTCTTACATGCAATCTCTACTGATGGAACCAAGATAAAATGTCTTCTATAGGAATTTATCAGTTTATAGGATGAGGCCAACCATTTGGGATGACCTTTTAGATACCAGACAAACAACCTTGAGGCATGCAAAACACCCATGAGTCTCACAGCTACTATCAACAGGAACAGGCACCTGCTCACATCCAGATTTTCAGTAGCACCTAAAGATTCAGATCAGCAAGCCTCACTGTTTTCAAGAAACTCAGTTTTGAAACCAAAACTACCCATTAAACTCCTTCTAATTGCTCAGCATAGTGAGTGCCGAACTTTTCAAATCAAACATGTTTTCTTGCTTAAGTGGGTGCTGAGTGCTTCACAGAAATTAATGGTTTCATAGGTGGTGATCACCTGCAAATCTTACAGTACTCCCTGGGTGGGTTGAGGAAGCCAAGTGGAGACCACCCTGCATTAAATGCAAAAATGAACAAATTAATCATTAGACGAGAGGACTAACACAGGCAGTGCACATTAGTTCTGATGGACCTTTCTGAAGGGGAAGACAAGGGAGCTGGGAGAAAGCGGCTAATCTGTTCTGCCAGCGTAATGCAAATCAAAAATGTGTCTGACATAAAACCAAAGGGACTGTGAGGAAAGGTCTTGTACATTTGCATCCTCCTTACAGTACTTGCATATGCTTCCAAAGTAAATGGGATAATGGGACTTCAGTCCGGGACTTACAGATAACACAGCACCAGTGAGAGACAAGCCACCTGCTGTTGCACTGAAAAACATGTCTTTTGGACAAATGACTGAGATTATAGAGGCCAAACCATGCATGGTTTAATCTGAGTGAGAAGAAAGCTCTACACCTTTCAGCCTACGTCACTACCACCGATAGCTCTGCTTCCTAGAAGGAGAATCATACATAAAAATGTAACTGGATACATTGCTGTGTGCAACAGAACTTAAAATTAAACACTGACATAATCGAGGAGTTTAGATCATAACAGCCTCTTGCCAGTCTACAATATTATGCTTAAATCTGCCAGTAGAACGTGGAACAACATAAATATTGCATCAGTGCTTTGGAACTTACAGCGTATTACAACTTTGCTTCACAAGGAATATACTTCATGTACTCTCCAGTGGGAGCTAATAGTAATTCAGCAACCCACTGAAGTGCTTTGTGCTGAATAAAGGCAAATACCTTAATGCCAGAAGGAAGAAGTTACTCGTTATATACAGGTTAAGGAATAAAATCATCCAGCTTCCTATTTCTGATTTGCTAGGAAGGATGCAACGAAAATGGAGTCTCAGCTCCAGCGCTGGGCAGCAGGGACCACGCAGGCAGCGCTGCCATGGGAATCACTGTGCCTTGCATCCAAGAACACTATCTCTGCAGAAAAGCCTTAGCTACTTATCTTGGTTGCTAATCACCACTTCTGGGAACATAACAATACAACAGGAAAGGCTCCAGTTTTGCTCCAAAATCCTCAATACAAAATGGCAAAACGTGCCTTTAAAGATTTTTAATACTCCCTCTTTCTAATTATTTTTTTTTTTATGTCCCAGAAGTAAAAGGTAAAGACAGAAACCCTGCTGATACCCCATTCTGCCTGAAAGCACACATCTAATTTTGGAGGGAGGGGCATTTCAATACGCAGCATAAGTTATTCACAGAGTCACGACCTGCATCAGCTTCCCAGAACCACCTAGGCAGGTTTCACACGGCAGCACCAAGGGCTGGGGGGCTCCTCCTGCCTCCAGAAGATCTGCAGGTCCCTCACGTCTCAGAGGCTGCTCTACCCATGGAGGGTACGTGTGTGCCTGTCTGTGCTTCACACTCCTTCCCCACATGCAGTCTGCGGGAACCTGCTGAAAGCTTCACCCAGCTCGTGATTACGCTGAAGTTCTAAATAGGCTGTCCTGACATCTTCTCTCAGACACATGCACACCTTGTCTCCTGAGGAGGAAATTAAGAGCCAGATGAGAGGTACCTGGGGCGGCACTTCTTCAAACAAGCTTGCAGAGCTGCGTGTGAGGCTCTCCAGTAAATTGTCAAACCTCCACAACAGTGAAAGTATTATACTTGCAGTTCTTTGAAATTCTATGTTTTCACATGGTGACCACACATGAAGTCTCTCATGGTCACACATAGCCACCAAGGCAGTAGTTGAGGATGCCTTGTTTACCAGCACAATTTTATGGGCCTTTTACTGCCAGGAAACTGGGATGAGGAGTACTGGGGG
>NW_009647756.1:1829448-1861562 GCF_000708025.1 Charadrius vociferus | reverse complement strand
CTGGGGGGGGGGGGGAGCAGAGTGTTTACATAAGAGAAAAACATCTCTGAGCCTGCCAGAAGCACAAGCCCTTCATGCCAGTGGTCTTGGCCCTCCTATGGTTTTTGTTCATTTCCTCATGGCTCTATTGGAACCCAACACCCGCCCATTCAGCAAGAGAGCACTTGCTCGGTAAGAGGAAACTGATGAAAACCCTGGGAAATACAGCTTCATTGCTGAGCAGCTTCTTCATGTCTTTTCGTAAGGAACGAGGTCTGGTCTTGATTTAGCTTAGGTCACAACTGTGTTTTTACACAACGGTAAAGTCTAAAGGATACCATAAAGATACCTTCTAGTCTGTGGTAGGAATCATGGCAGATTCACCAGTCATCTTCGGCATTATTTGCTCTTCACTAGCAGCCAGCACAGTCTGGGAAAGAGGAGACATCTCAGTCTGTTTTCCCATGCCTAAGAACTGCAATGAAAATTGCCTGAGCTCACTTTCCAACCACTTTTCCAAGCAGGAGCGGCCTCTGGGCACCACTCCTGCAGAGCCATGTGGAGTTGTCTCAGGCTGCAGCCTGCATGACCACAGCACTTAGAGGCAGCCACAAAGAGGAGGCACCTGACAAGTCTTCATCTCAGAAAACCAAGTGAAAGCAGGTGGAGCAATGTTTTGTACTTACTGTACGCTGAAAGCAAAAATCTGACCTACTGCCAGGCCTCAGATCAGAGAAGAGTTGCAGCTCCCGATTTGGCTCAAAAGAGAAACTCTCATGCATTTTAATAATTCAACTCTCTACAGCATGTCATGGTAGATGAAATCACATATATTTCCTTTCCAGAGTGCTTTCAGTTGCTTATAAATTTGCTAGTGTTGCTTAGACCAAAGTCAAGGCCTTGGTTCCTCCACAGAAGAGGCAGCTCATAACGAGACTGCAGCGTAAGGGTCTCTCTGTCCTGACACCATCTCTTTTCCACAGTCCAGGACACCTCTGTCTTAGTGAGAAGGGCCTGGAGGCTGCAAGCAAGTATTTCTCAGCCAAGGCACTGCCCCTCTCAGGAAGAGACCTGGGAAGCAACCAGTTGTCTCCCATCACTCTTGGAGAGGGTGGGGTTCCCCTGAAGGCGCTTCAGCAGTTCTTTATAGATCTGACACCAGACAACTGGCTGTTTTGACCGAAGGATCAAGACCTAAACATTGGCCTTAGCCGATTTTTTTTTATTTCCTCATCACAGCTTCTCCAGCTTTTCCTGCTGTAACTGAAGAGAAGTCTGTCTCCGCTGCTTCAGTGGCTCCAGCTGCTGCAAAAACTCTTTTTGTCTTTCTCTCACCATTCACAACTGCCTTGTGCTACCAGCCTATGAGTATATAGGGAATTAAACAGACTGAAAAACAAATCCAAATTTAAAATGGGAAATTCTAAAGGACTCTTACTACCTTTGATAGTTAAAAAACTAGTCAGGTTTTCTTCTTGAAAGTAAATCACTCCACAGCAATCAAAGTGCTTATTTGGTTTTAAGCCAAGCACACAGATAAGGTTGGTGCAATATCCTGTGAACACCTGAGATTTCACCTGTGAACACATTGATTTCAACTCTTTCCTCCCCCCTCGCCTGCATTGGATGCAGTCAAACATCCCTTGCTTGAGGCTGGTATCTCACACAGAGCCGTGGTCTCACAAATAATTTTGCATGTAAGGAACAGAGAACCAACCATCCCATGAAAGACTCGTTTCCCCAAAATATCTATACACGTGAATGGTGCAACAAATCAGCCATCCTCAAATTAAAAGTTACTTAATGCAAAGCCAGTTAAGGAAGGTGTCCACACAAAACACTGCTGATTTCCTGCACACCAGCAAGCTGCATACGCACCAGTTTGGTGCCTTGCCATGGCAAAATTCATTACTAAGCTATTGAGGGCTTCTGCTCCAGGTTTTTAAAAGCTCACAAAACCCAAACAGCTCATCTCCACAGGAAAAAAAAACCCAAAACACCTTGTGTAAAATTCTCCCCCTTGGGTGGGGGGAGAAGGGCATAACAGGCAGACCATGGCAAAGCCCTTCACATTAAAGGACTGATCCCACCATCCTCCTACAAGCAAAACTCCCACACTGAGATCAGTGTGCGCAGAGACCAAGGTGAAGTTTTGTTCCATTTTTTGTTATAGAAATGGCTTGGATTGAGGCTCCCTTATCTGCACTTTTGACAAGTGTGATTTGCCATTAAACTACACTGAGGCCCATGTGCTTCTCTCTGCTTCAACAACATTTAAGTCATTGTCCCCTGGAAATAAGATATGTGCACAGTGTGTGTTGTAATCAACATCACAGGAGAATTCTGCTCTGCTTTACACACAACTTAGCCAGTGTCAATTTAAAAAGAGACATTCAGCATAGGCAGGTAGATAGCTGTAGATATTGATCTATAATCTCTGTTTATGGACACAGGGAACCCTAGATCCAGCTCACTCCTTCATCTCAGGAAGAAACAGCTGGGCAAATAGTTGGCAGTAAGGCATTTTATAGTTTAAACAACACACACAATCCGTAAACGCAATTCCTACTTGAGAAAATCTCATACTGTGCACTGACTGACACGTCTCCTGAGGTCATTTTAAAAGCTACTTGTGTCCTATGGGTTTATTTTGTTGTAGAGCTGTTCTTTAATCTCCCAGTACCTATACATCAGGACCGTGTACCATCTGTCAGTTAGCTGATGGGCTGAGGCAGGGTGATGGAGAGCAGAAAGCGATGAGATTTCACTGCCTCTTGTCAGTCACTGGGAGGGGATGCCTGATTTCTCCCTGGTGGAGCATATAATGAAAGGTTGCCCATCACCACATACTTAAGGCAGACAGCACAATGGTGAGCTGCTCTGAATCTCAAACAATTTCAGCACACGTCCAGGACTTTGGACCTCAATGCAAGGATATATCCAGACCACTAAGAATATCATAGTCATCGATGAGACTCACTCAGAGACGAGGGAAGAAGCCGTAGCTGAAGAAACAAGAATTTTGGAGAAATGGCCTACTCTCTTCTGAAGCTACATGAGACCACCTTTTCCTTTTTATTGTCATTATTTGGTGTTAACAAATAAGAAAGGCATTCAACAATAGTTCATTGCTGGTTAAACAAACAGAATAGTTTTTCGTTCCAAACTCCCAAGGTTTCAGACTGCAGGTGTTCTCCCCTGCTACAACGAATTCTAAAGAGCCCGACGGTGCCAGGACCCTTAGAGCTCGCTTGGCTTATCATTACTTCTATAGATTACATTTATAAAAACAAAGCAGGGCAGTCAAAATGAACTGCTTTTCTAGGAGCAAACACAAGTAGTTATGCTGCTTGCCATGAAAGCAAGCATTTTCAGTACCTTTTTTGCGTGTAATATGGCTTCGCTTCTCAGACCTAAACAACCTGACGTTTCCTATGCTGGGACAGCCTACATGTCCACCAGCCGACATGTAGGATTCTGTGGTTATAAAGAAAGCTTGCATAAAGCATTTCTGGAAATGCAGTACCCTAGCAGGAGTTCTGGGAAACATTTGAGCCCAATGCCTCAGAGCTACAGGGGCAGAAAGAAGGGAACAGATGTAGAATTAAGTTGAATGCAGAGTTCTCGGTTCTGCAGTTACCGAAGTGAACGGGAGGAATGTAAAAAGGTAAGGGATTTATTTCAACCACGATCTCATTCCCGCTATGTTCCTGCTAATGCACACAAGAATTTTGCAGTTTTGCTTTTCAATGGCTGCTGTTTCCATGGGCACAGAGGTAGTTCTGGTCTGCACAAAGGCAACTCCTCTGACTGTCCACAAAAGGCAATGGATATTTCTATCAATCAGTATTATTACACTAACACAGTAGTATTCTCTAGTGTCTCCATATATAGCTACAAACCTTCCCCCAAAAAAACATTTGAAAAGGCAGCATGCTAGTTCTGCAACTAGTGGTAAATTCATATAGACACATGCTCAGAAAAGACCAATTTGGGCTCTATTTTTGCATGGTTGTGAGTGCTTGCTTTCTAAATGCACCCACATAGACCACAACATATGGCACACAGCTTTTGCAAATATCACGTTGGGGGGGACATTGAGGGAGTTCACTGGTGATGTGGCTGTTGTAACTTCTCCAGAAAACAAGATCAGTGGCCTTGTTCTTCTTCTCGCTGTGTAAGTTGGTACGATGATATACGCTGCTTTTGTAGAAGAAACATCTGTGTTGCTTTTGTTTGCTAAGTGCATACAAGCAACTGCATGTCATCATTAGCTCGTGCAACACAAGTGAGACCATGCTGCTTCTGCACCACTACACTTACAGGTCAAACCAGACTTTACCTATCAGGCCTTAAGTATATTTGTATTTTATTTTGACTCATCCATTACCAATGATGAGAGCATCCTAGTTTCACAGCTAATTCGATTTTAAATTTATCCTCATTTACAGTCACACGTAGAATACACTTCAATATGCATCCTTTGACAGGACTTCTTTCATAACTAAAGATCTCCAAACATCTAAATGCCCACGAGAAAACATGCCTTCTTTCAGACGATGCCTGCTTTGGATAATGATAATTTCCACCTACTTCTTTTACCATTCGATATCTTTTCTTAAAAAAATCATACTCCAGCATCATGCAATTGCATGAGAAAACCTCATTTTTTTTAGTAAAAGCTAAAATTTAAGCCATTATGAGTAGAAAACCAAATGACTCAAAGTCCCAAGCAAATATAAAATATATAGATATTAAATTTAAACAGCTTTGTGGGATTTTGAGGGGAGGTGGACAGCCACGTGATTTCCGATTGCTGTTGCTGGCTTTCCTCAGAAGGACAACCCGTGTTTTCACTGCCTGGGCCAAGCCGCACATGGCTGCAGCTTCGCTGCCAGAGTACCTAGGCTAACAAGGTGAGGTAAATGGGATCTCCTGCTGCCACTGCAGGGCAGGTGTGATCTAAGACTATATTTAGAAATGAAACCCAGAGCATTTAAAACCAGCTAGAGTTTTCTGCCAGCATCAGCGGGAAGGGGGTCGATGCCATGGTCTGTAATGTACATAAAGACAGTAAACTCCCGTTTTCTGTATTGCCCAAATTAACCTTTAACAACACTGAGAGATAATTACTCCAAAGCAGGCTTATTTTCAGAGACATTCTTCAAAATTTTTCTTGATTTCATTGTTTATAAATGATGTTGAATTTAGGCTGTAAGGCAAGAAATCAAAGTACCCACTACCATTTCTCGAAGCATATGAACAGCACACTTGCATACTTGCTGCAGTGGTCGTACAATAACTGGTGGGAGCTCTCTGCCTTTGATGCTGTCTTAATGAACTCAGCATAATTGCCTTTGTGAAACAATGGCAAAGAGCACAGCAGTACTTAAATACAGCTCCACTTAAGCAAGGGCTGCTCTGGTAGCGTGCCAGCTTCCCATCTCCAGGTCCTTCATAAGTCTGTCTCTCCCTCTTTCCAAAACACTCCTTTTTCCTCCAAAAGACAAGGCCAGGATCTCAGGCGATGTAAAATGATGCAGCCTTGTGTGATATTTACTAAGTCCCCAAAAGAAGAGATATAAGCATATCGCAGCCTTCCCCATGCTCCACACTTAGTTGTTCCAGCTGCCCAGCTCTCTCTGATGCCCAGCAGCACCACATACCACATGGAGTGAGGTTTCTCGGGTTCAGTATCGGTCTGCTCAGATGGGAACAGAATTCTGCAGCTCTCATGGCAACTTTCCAAAGCAAAACACTTTCTTTAATTAAATATGAAAAATTGATTAGCACAGCACTTGATTAATCTCTATGTTTATTTGATTCTGCAGTTCAAGTTTTCCGTATGTTGCAATATTACAGGTTACCAGCACACAGCTGTATCACACACACTAATAAACTGAGTGCAAGCAATATTTTGGGGTAACCACTTATTTGTGAATGCTTGGTGATTACTGTACTATAAAGTGAATGTGACAGGAAAGTTACAAAGAAATCATGCCTTTGTTGAGAGCTAAATTTGTATCTGAAAACGTCTCTCTGAAACTATGCACAGCGGGGTATACCTGTCATCCCTAATTTGGCAGTCATGGGCTTGGCTGATTGTGATTTAGAATTCAAATGTTCACTTTGTTAAGGGGAAAAAAGAAGGCCAGTTCTTTTAAACCTGGCAACTGAAGTTAGGTACTTAAATTTGAGTCTCATCAAAATAAAAGTGCCCTGGAATATGCTGCTCCTTTCATCTTTAATGGATTTCAAAGTGATTTCAACAGACCCCCTTACTGAGAAAGCAATGCACAACAGGTCTCATATGACATCCAGTGAAACCAGTGGCCGTTTTTGTGCAGATCTGATGAGTACTGAAGAGCAGGGCTGGGAATGGTGGGTATCTTCATGTTGTGACTTTTAATCCAGCTCTAGCACTGCTCACACCAACTAAAAGTCTTCTGATGAAGCTGAGATATTCTGAGATGTACTATTACATGATCAGAATGATTGTTTGTCTTTAAACTTCTCTCTAAATCGCCTACGACCTTTGCATGCTATATAAATAAATTACAACCAGTATTTTAGCTTCTTTCAGACATGGCCATTATAAGAATGTCACTGACATTTTAGTCAGGATATTCTATTTAGTTTGAAATATGATAGGAGCCTAATGAGGTTTTAACCAAAGAAAGGCAAACGCTAAGAAGCCTGAATCCAAATATATCTAGGAAAATTAAAGGAAAAAGCCTATAAAGACTATATAGAGAGCAAGCTGATGGCACCTAATGTTGAGCACACCCTTCTTTTCTGGAGCTCTAACAAAAAAAAAAAAAAAGGAATAGCAGGAGGACTGTAGGAGTAGAGATTTTTCTCCGGCTGCAGTGCATTTACAGCAAGACTGAGTGCTACATTAAGGGCACACTGACCGCAGTTGGTAAGTCCTTGGCTGCAGAAACAGGATCACACGTGGCAGGATAAGACAACGCATCCCATAGTACATTTTCGCTCGATACAAATCAGGGGATGAGCTGGACGTCCCACGCGACAGAGCACCAGCTGGTGCTACCCTAGCACAGAGCCTTTGGCCCACCGGAGAGCAAACACTCTCCTGTCTTCTTACTCGCCTTTACCTAGCACAAGGCAGGGTGCAGCAACCTCCATGTCTTTCTACTGTTGTACTCTTTTCATTTTTTATGGCTTACTACAGTATGAATTGCATAGTTCACCTAACAACCAGCCACTCCTTTTGTTTCTGCTTACGAAAGCTGAATACAGAGGTCCTTCATACCATTAAATATTCATCAGTAAAATAAGTGTAGTTAGTGAAGGATTAACACATTCAAAATATCTATATGTTCTAAAGTTAATTAATTTCTAGGTACAAGTCACTCATATGACCGCTGGTTAGGAAAACCTAAGAGCCATGCTTGAGCAGTATAAGTCCAATTAAATTAAATTAAAAACCAATTCTGCAGCTGTGTATTTAAGTGGTGCCCCCATAAACCTGTACAAAATTATAAAAACTAGGAATTAGGAACAAAACTCTGACTTGAAATTCTTTTCTTAATTTGAATTTAACTGGATTACACATGAATTACTAATTGCTGTTTCTAGTGACCCATGGTGATAATATGAGCTCTGTATTACAATGACCTGACATTTAATTAGTTTGTATGAGCAGATTATGCAAAGTTTTATCATAAAGTGATTTAAACTCATATTGCCCTTGGTAATGCAACATAGCAGTAGTGAAGTCTACACATTGGTACAAACATAAAATTTCAAAGAGAATCCATTAAAAGAAAAATCAATTGATTAAATGTAAAACGAAAACAAGCTCTGCAGCGTATTAGGTACTAAATTCTATTCATCCAAGCTTCAAACTTTGTAATCATCAACTTGAACTATGTAAAACAAGTATTAGTCACACTTCAACTACAAAATAACTCAGTTTGTATATTACTTGCAATTCAAAAATTTCCAGAGAGCTCCACTAGACATACAAGTTACCAAACTGGCTAGTCTAGAAATGTTTTTTTGTGGGAAGCATTTGCCTGACTGGCCCTCATATGGAGTAACAGCAGCAATTTTAGCCACCTTAAAACATTGCAAAAGGGGTAAGGGAATAAGCTGGCATGGACATCACACTGCAGAAGGAAAAAAAGAAATCACTCTGTGACAAAGTATCTTCTTAACGAGCTGAGCATGATTCTGAAGAGCTAACAGCAAGCTCAAACAACATAAAGCAACTAGAAAGAGGCACAGATGCCACTGAAGACTATGGACCACTTAATTTACTGCTATCCATCACTGTAGTATCTGATAAAAATAAATAACAAAAATGTTGGCCCTTTCTGACTTCATGTATCCTTTCAGGTTATGTTCTGATGGGAGCTGAAATCTTGTTTTGAGAGTTTAATATTAATTTTTTTTTTAAAGTCCTTAAAGATTTATTAGGGAAGAGGGAAGTATTGATTTGAAGAAATCCAACTCGTAGGTTGAAAGAATTTCCTCCTACTGAAGAGGAATTTACATAGATTACAGAGTTCCTACAGGTTTTGCCTTTACCTAATAACCTCTAAAATGTGTTTTCTTGCTGAACCATTTGATTGAGCCTGTATATGGCTGCTTGTTGAAATTTTGGGCATTGCTACAGAGAAACGAGTCCAAGCTCTGGAGGAAATGCTTGCTTGTCTAGAACAGTATGGAGTAAAAAAGGGAGGCCAAATGTCAGTTTTGCAGCCAACTATTAGGGACACACTATTATACTGCCAAATAACCGAGACAGTTGTTGAGCAATAACCCGAGGCCTGCCATTGGAAAATAGATGCTGATCTTTGGTATGGAAAGGCAAGTGATCCGACGGTCAGGCCCTGCTGAGGATCAGTGTCTTCATTTTTGTTGTTTCTGTGCCAGGAGGGATCACTTGATCTGCAGGTCCTTCCTGGCAAGGCTTACACAGCAACCCTCTCACAGGGGCCAGTCTGATGTAGCCTGAAACATTTGGCTTGGTAAATCTCTGAGGGAATGTTTCTTTCTTAGGTGTGTGTGTATATGTATCTTTCTAGTTTCAGATTCCCATCAGCGTTCATAAATGAAGACTTGCAAAAATTATCATTCTTGCTGTCCTTATTGACTTTATATCTGTCAGGATCCACCAAGATACTTAAAAGTTTGATTTGAAAATGACCTGAATACAGGCTTGGTAGTGGCCCCTAGCTCCTCCAAGCCACAGAAACCAACTGTCTGTAAATCCAGCACATTGCTCACAGCTAGGAAGCTTTTTCCAGCACAAAGCATGGCACACCCTGCACTTGTCACCTGTAAGTTGCAGGAGCACAACTGCTGTCCCACAGGATGGTACATCTCCCCCATACCAGCTCCAACACAACTCGGTAGCACCCCAGAGACCACCTTACCTCCAAGCAGGGCTTATTATGTCTGCCGTGGTAGCAGCCACGCCAGGCCTGAGCTGCCCTCTTTAAATATTACTTGACTTTTCAGCACTGCAGCCACCTAGCCCCTTACTGCTTCTGACCATACAAGAATTAATTTTATTTTTGAGTTAGTCTTCTCCACAGAAGAGGAAGCAGTTAACCAAGAACACCCGTGTGTCACAGACCACCGCAGCCATACAGTTTGCCATGCCCATCTGCCTGGTGCCGGAGGAGTTTAACTCCACCCAAGGAAAACACAAGAAACAAAAACATACAAGAACTCACACAGCCACTTGCCATTACTCTTACGCCTACAAGGGTCCTTCAGTCATTTCCCCTTACTCTTACAAAGACGTCTGTACTTCATTGAGTCAAGGCTGACAATTTCTAAAACCATCTACTGGCAACACCATATCAAAGTCATCCATTTCTCATTAGATATTAAGTCCTTAAAAAGTATCGCTGGCTTTGAAAACTCCATGCAAAGTGTGTAACTGCAAAATGTTTGTAATATTTGAAATCTACCCTACAGCCTCAGCTTGAAAATTGCACACAGCTAAAGCCTACCTCTATTACTCATTGACTTCAATGAGACTATTCATGCAAAAGGTCCAAGGCAGTTTTAGGGCTTTCAGTAATATGTGTGTACATATATCTTTTTACTTTTAAAAATGAAGAGGGATTTTGGAATAAGCGTGAAGGTCATAAAGTGGGTAAAGATTTTTTTAAACCACCACCAAAGTGCAATCATGCTGGAAGAAGCTGACAAATTTCAGCAGCTCTTTTTCATTAAAGTACATTATTTTAAACAAAACCCTCCAAGGCAAGCTCTGTGAGAAGTCTGCCATGATGGGAATATACTCACGTGAAAGAAATATAGCACAATCTAGCACATTCATAGAAACGTCACTTTTAAATATAAAGTCCATTATTCATTATTAAAAGAAATGGATACATATGTGAGAAAAACACCCATCTTGTGGCTACATGCCTGGCAGCAGCTTATATTCTTTGCAGAGTATTTTACATCCACAATAAATGTGAAAGAGACATGTATATATCTAGCTTTTAGGACGTTTCTTCAGGTTTATCGTCGTTGGGAAATAGCTGCGTGTGATTCAAGAAGAAAAGAAAGCTACATTTATCATGTAAGCTAAAGTGCCAGCAAAATCAAAGATGTGGGAATGCTGGACAAGTTAAGACACAAGTGGCAATGGTTGCATTACACTGTAAGGCACATGGTACCCCCTGACAACAGAGGGGCATTGTCAAGAGCTTGACAAAACAAGTTTCATAAAATGAAGTGGTGTAAGTCTGATTTCATTACAGTTACAGCAGTTTACGATGCGAGGTATTGCCTCAGCATTTTGTGGGGGATTATTTTGGTCTCCTGTTTGAAACTAGCCAGAAAGATAGATGGATATTAATAGCACTGATGCACAAGCAAGTTATCAGAGTGCATCTATGTTAATTGCTGTTGTATTTCTTAACCCATAGCAGGGCAGTGCAAACATTGGAAAACAGTTGCTTGTGCCAGAGAATCCATATTTAAGCAATACATCAGGTTAAGACTCAGATTTTTCTTCTGCAGGATATTCCCACTGTTAAAATTTACAAATGACAGATGCTCTGAAGTTTTCAATAGTAAAGACATTTTAAATAATGTCATTAACATTTTTAAGCCCTTTTTTTTTTGCCCTGAAATTGCACAGGTGGCCCTGATGGTCCTCTCCAGCTGTGCAGCAAGGCAAGATGGAGACTGGTGGTAGCTCTTCTGTTTCCAATAGTTTCTCAAAACACACTGCCTTGAAGTATGGCAATTTTAACATGCTAGGGCTTTTTTCCCTTCCCTCCAACAGCAAAAGGAAACTCATACCTGGGAACAGAGTGAGAGTGAAAGGAGACAGAAGTCACTGTGGATTGTTTGTTCCCATCCCCCGTGGAAAGAAAAGTAAAATGGAAACACTTTTTAGCTGCACCTGACACAATGGAAGGCCTGATGATGAAGAGCTTGATTCTGCAACCATTACCCTCAGAGTTGAACTACTTGGTTGGATTCAGAGTTGAACTTTGGTTGAACTACTTGAAGACTCACCTTCACACGGTTTACATATGTGAACACATACTGGAAGTGAAGTGCATATTGCCTGGCACACAAGATAGTATCAAGGGGCAAGAGTGAGCACCAGAAAACCCTGCCCCTGCAATACCATAAAGCAATAGGTTTTAGGCAGGGCCTCTGTTAACATTAGCAGCAGCTTTTGCTGGCGTAGGAGACTAGATTTGCAATGCACAGAAGGGGCAGGCTGGCTTCTTAGGGGCACATGAGTCACCAGATGACTCAAAAGGTTATGTTGAGCAGTTGCAGAGCCAGCACCTGTTGGGGAGGGCAGAAAGGATCCATTTGCTTCAGTAACATGGACCAGGTTCAAAACATCTAACCACCCAGCCACCCTACCCTGCTGTGTTCAGGAAATTGTTACTCAGCTTGTAAAGGTAGCCTGGCCAACATCTCCAGTGCTTGGCTTTACAATGCCATGGTGCAGCTTGCATTCAGCCACCTCTGTGACAACACAGACCATCACCTACCATGTCATGGGACCTTCTCTTTCAGGGTGCATGGGCTGAATTGTGTGACGAAGTTTTGGACATTCCTTCTCGGTATGGTTTTTCCTTAAGATGAGGAATGGTTGGAGGAGACAGGTCCTTTCATTGACATCTCAAGAAGCTCTAGCCCTCAAGTGGTACATTGGAGGAGGATGAGCAACATGCTCCTTGAAACCTGCATTGGGAGAGACAATTTCTCTCTGCTCCCTGGAAAGCAAGTTGTTTTTTTTTAATCATTTAGCTATAACTAACCCGTTGCCTTTTTGAGAATCGTAGTCCTTTCTCCACCTTTGCATTTGTGGCACAAGTGACAGCCTGGTTTTAAACTGCACTGTGATTTTGGTGGGCTGCCAGCACTTTGTGGAGCACATAAGGCAACAAAGTGAGGTGGCAATTTTTTAAATTTGGTATCTTGAAAGAAGCTGGATGTCATTCTACAGAAAGGGAGAAAAATCAACACCAAAAAGGGGCATTTCCTTAGCCAAAGAGCATCCTTCATGCTGCATATCAATGACTCACTGCAAACAAGAGAAAGACAGGAACTTCTCAAAGGAAAAGCTGCAAGCATCTTTTGTAATGGAAAGCATTAAGCAGCTTAAAAGTAGGCACTGCTAGCACCTCCCCCTATAAAACATGAAAGATAAATCAGTTAATCTGGAAAACATATACAAACACAGCAAAGAAAGGAAAAGCTTCTAAATGAATCTATTAAAACTAAGAGCGACTGATCTTGCACAGGCACTGCTCCTGATTAGAACTGGAAAGCCGAGTTTGCTACAGCGTCGTTGTTTTGTGATTTTGAAATGGTGCGAAGGGCAGAGAGACAGAGGCTGGGTTTTAACAGTAATTACATCTAGATTCTGCTCATCACTAAAGGCAGAATGTAATCACTTAGTACAACTAAGGACACTGGAGGAAGGTGGTGAAAAAATTCTAGAAGTCAAAGTGTTGTCGAAGTGACAGCTATATTGCCGTAAGAACAAAGCTGCAGGAACAAATCCCTGCCATAGCTAGATCCTGATACATTAGGGACCTTGAAAAAAAACAAGAGGTAGATTTAAAAGCTTCAGTCATTCAGTCGCTCCCATACATTTATAAAGTGCAAAACCAAGACAGAATATGTATCTCAGATTCACAAGCCTACCTGCATGCTGTAACTACGAACCATCTCTCATCCCAGTTAGGCTGAACAGAAGTTCTCTTGCCTAATTGAGGGAGAGAAGCCTATTATCCCAAAGCACTGAAAAACAAAATAATTCCTGAGGCCTGAATGAACTAGGTCAAAGAGGCGGCCAGAGATGGAGGCCAGCCAGACTGTCCAAATTTTGTAGCTAGCTGACAAGTACCTTGAAAATTGGGACTGGAAAACAAGTACCTGTTAAGCACAGATCCTGCTGCTGACAAGCATATCCACAGCAAAACGCAAGCAGATGGACAGACAAATCCATATATGCGTATATGGATTACCACATGAAGGAAACCTTACTAAAATGTATCTCACTTTTTCAAATACCTTGAGTAGACTTACAGATAAGTCAGTGTAACTTCAAATCCCAGAAAAATAACAAATGTAATGAAGTGGAATTATTTGCAAGCAGTAATTAAGCAGACAAGGAAAGTTATAAAAACCCATGATTCGCATACATAGCAGATCAAACAATCCAATTTTTTTCCATGACAGTATGGGTCTTATGGAAAATGAAAAAGCAGCGGCTGTCCTAGGTCTTAACTTTAGTAAGGGGTTTGATACTATTTCAGAAAGTTCTCATAAATAAGTCCATCAACTAAGGTTTAGGTGAAACTGTTCCTTTTGGTTCATGACTATTTGAAAAATTGCACAAGCAGCATTCACTGCCAAATAGGAAAGCTGAATTAAGTGCAGGAACCTGTTTCACTCTGGGACTTTTCAATATTTTAATTAATAATTTGGTATGGTAAAAGATAAAACAACAGGTCTGAAGAGAGTGTTTTGCTGAGAAAGTACAACAGATCCGTTAGAGGAGAGATTTAGGGCTCAAAGCAATCTTGAGAAAGAGGAAAAAGTGTCTGAAAAAATGAGGATGCACTTCAAGTATGAAGTAGCAGACTATGAAATATGCCAACCACATACACATACATACATCTGTGCAGCTGACAAAAGACATAAGACAGGAAACAACTGGAGAGGCTGCAGGTCTTCAGAAAAGGATTTGGGAGTCATAACGGATGACAAACTGAATGCAAGTCAAGAATATTTTGCTTTTGAAAGAAAGCAAATATCAAAGTGGGGTATATAAACAGGAGTGCTGCTCAAAAGACAGCTGAAGTAAACCTTCTGCTTTGCTAAGAAGTGGTAAGGCTCCCACAGCTGGAGTACTGCAGCCAGGTTTGGGCGCAGTATCTAAGGCAAGAACAATGCAGGCCAACTGGAAGGAGTTCAGATGAAAAGAATTATCACCAGAGGTCTTGAAGCCTATCCTTGGAGGAAAGTCGGGGAGAAGCAGAGTTGTTTAGTCTAAAAATAAAGATGTCTGAAGGGAGACGCGATAACAATCTTCAAATATAGAAAAAGGCTGCTAGAAAGAAAAAGGAAATAATCCCTTTTCCATGTTTGCTGAGGGTACGACATGTAGAAATAGGCTGAAACAGCAGCAAGGGAGACTGAGGTTAGACTTTAGGAAGCGCTTTCTAATGGTAAGGATAGTTAAGTGCTAGAAGAGTTGGTCTGCAGAGATCCTGTGATCATCATTCTTTAAGCCCTTTAAGAACAGCTATACAGACATTTGTCTGAAATATATCGGTTGTATCTGTACTGTCTTGGGGCAGGTGGATGGACTGAATGACCTCTCCTTTACAGCCTTCTTTTCTTTCAACTTTCTCTATAACTATGAAAAATAAGTGTGATTGGAATATTAACACATTTGAGTTCTGGCAGACCAGCTCTCTCTTTGAAAATGTATGAGCACTCACTAGACCAGCACTCGATGTCTTCACAGCATCACCTCTGAGCTTATGTACACGGACCAAAGCAGCAGAGGGGATTGAGTGCAGCAGAACTCACAGGCAGACCCGAGTATGGTTTGCAACAATAATTGGTTTCTATTCTGGAATAAAGAAGAGACAACATAACAGGCTCAATCTCTCTATCTCCCCAAGGAGCAGATATGCGGTGTTTGTCCTCCACCATCCCAGCCCAGAACCAGGGAGACCATAGAAGAGGTGGGAGCTGGCCTCTGTATCACACTGCCCAAGAAACATTTTCATCCTTCAGTTTAGCACAGTAGCTTTGAAAATGAGACTTTTTCTGTCAGTAAATGTGCAAGCAGGAAGGCTTGGTCCATTTTCCACTAGGTATTTACCCAGAAGACTATAAAAGCTCTGCCATACATTTTGGACCGGTATTTTGTTCTCTTGTGGGAATGCAGTAAAACACCAGCTGCTGTTAATGTACCTTGGTGAATAATCACACTCAGCTAATTTTCAGCTATGAATGATTAAGCACTTCATACAGTATGTGAGCATAAAGAGCCATTTCCTCACACTTAAAATATATTTGATTTGAGAACCCAGTGGAGCGAACCCACCTCATGCCAGTATAAGGACAAGTTGCAGAATTAGGCAATTACTCTTATGCATCCATGAGCTAGTGCAACATACAAATTCTGCAGGAAAGCTGCGACACTCCTGCACAAACTGAAATTCCTGCAACGCTATTCAAAAGCAGACTGCAGGCACTGCATGCTGTTCTGTCACCTTTGAGTTGCCATGCACATATTATACTTTACAACTTCCAGAAACACCCCTACAAAATTTGAGCACAGTTTACAAAGAGGAAACAGGTCGAGTTTGTTAGGTGACAATATCCAATTTTGTAAGCCTTACTTGTTACTAGTAATTACTCCTGCCAACTGTTCTCTGGAAGTCAGTTTGACCAAAAAAATAAAAGCATTCGGTGATCTGACACAGAAATTGCCAAGTCATACTATTGGCCTACACGAAGACAACTGCTATTGCTGTGGCATAGACCTGGGTTTGGAATTTCAGCCTCGAGGTAACCAAAACCACACACTTATGAAACTTTGTTATGAAAAAGACATTTAACATTCTCCTGAAGCTCGGAAAGCGAAATGTCCCAACTGCCTAGAGAGAGCTCAGCTCTGTACTCCTTCATTTGCTCTTGCTTCCTACATGAATACATGTTATTAAACAGGAGAGGGGACTGTGGGCTTGACCACTAAAAGCATGCTTCCACCATGCATGGCTACATATTGCTCTCCACTCCAAAAAAATAAGAAAGACGCTGTATTGTTTTACTGCTGATAGGAATTTTGGAGGTGACACCCCCTGGAAGAGCCCTTGTAGTTATGCGCGGTAGGTGGTCATCCTTTCATGAGTGGGTTTTGTTATTCTCCATCCCCAAGAAGCTCCTTTGTATGACACGCCACACAGCTACAAGCAGCATGGGCTGTCAGGAAATAGCCGTTCTGATTCTGCACCACCAAACAGAGGTCTGTACATATGGTAATAACAATTTACTTTTTATAGAATAATAATAGGCTTGGGTAATTCCTGTGCCAACAGATCAGCGGCTACTGTTTCCACTCAGAGGTTATGAAAGATTTTGCCCTCACCCCTTTCCAACGGCCTCTTGTTCCAGAACAGCTGAGTTTTATTTTTAAGCCATAAAATTGTAGGAGAGTGGCCGGGCAGCTATTATTAACAATCATACAGAATTCTGCATAATGTGTGTCTTAGTCCACTTTTATATTCTACCACTTAGACAGCAGAGAAAGCGCAGACTGCAATAATTTACAGTCAAGTGACATTTTGCATATATAAAAGATACATCTATTTGAACACAATGGGTTCAAATCAGTGGTGTCTGTTCAAAGAAAACTTAAATATAAGTCAGTGAGAACAATGTCTGTGAAAATAGGCCCTGCCTGGCTGCCTTGGGAGCCTAAGATCAAGTTTATTCTTTCAAGAATTCTTTCGTGGGCAGCTCAGGACTGGCTCTTTCATTTTCAGGTTCTCCATTCCCCTGATGGTCAAGCTGCAGGTACTACTCCAGCTATCCTTTTCCTAAATATAATGAGCTTTTCTGCCTTTTTCTAGTTGACTGTCACCTGCCCCCCCATCCACTTCCAACCTCTTTCCTGACAACGGCATCCTTCTCCCCTTGTCCATCTTTTTTATGACACAGGACTTGAAAGCAAGTAAGGAGAAGAAATTAGCATGGTGGCTAAAGAAAAAAAAAATAGCAGAGAGAAGAATTTAGGTCCTTTTGGGAGGAGCAACAGCAACTCCTATTCAGATTTTATGGGAATCTTTTCTTTTTTCTTTTCAGAATTGAGAGAAGAAAAACAGAATTTAATCTTTTCCTCCCTTCTTTCAGGACCACCAGGAAATTAGCCAAACGGCTAACTGCCCACCCCGCAACCCTCCCCCAGCACACCATATGAATGTCTCCGATTGCTACAGTTTGTTAATTGCCACACAGAAGTTATCACATTAATGCAACTTGGATGCCAAGAATAGTTTAAACGAAGTTAAATGAGTAAAGCATGCCTAGTAGTTTCCATTGTTCAGCCTCATAGACAGGCAGTGAGTTGTATAATTGGGCATTCTGACACTTCCAACTCATTTGTTTCATTACACTGTGTTGCTTGCACTCAAATAAACATCTGCAAAAATTGTGAACGAACAGATCTAGGAATTTTTCTTGGGGAAAAGCTGCTTTTTACTTGGATTCATACTGATTATGCACTAGGAATTTGTAGGATTAGGGGGTTATTTTGGTTTAGGGCTTGGGGGTTTTGTTTCCCCCAAATGAAGGACGTCACACAAGAGCAGCACAGGCCAGTGAAGTCAAAGCTCCGAGTGTTGTCCAATGGACATCATATTAAAAGCAGACTCCTATAAGATCCTGAATTTCTCCTAACATCACATCCCAATACTATTATGTAAATGCCCTTTACCCTACAGGGACATAAAGCACTTTGCAGTCAGATTCCCAGAGCCAGGTTATTGCAGTTCCTGGACTTCTACCACTCCCATGGGTACCAAGAGGTATCCTGCACTTAGAGACAGGCATTCATCCCCTGGCAAATAAAGTATTCTTCAATGGATATAATTCACTGTTGGCTTTTTCTAGCTTTTTACTGGTATAGCTCCCCTGACTTCCACAAATTTTCCCAGCACAGAACTGCTCTGACAGCAGTAGTTGGAGAATTGTCGAATTAGGCACCACTCGTTGTCGTGGCCTAACATGATGCTGGAACCCAACGATGACTGTCTCGGTGTCTTCGTGCTGGTGTTACAGGACATGCCAAAACAGATCAAGTCTACTTGTACATCTAGTTCAGTAACCTGCCTCCAGCAATACCTTCACGCTTCAGGGGGAGACAAACCTTTTGTACTGTGTATAATGAGAGGAGAATTTCCCTTCTCTAGCAAGTAATACAGCAATTTGTGGATACCCTGATGGATGAGAATTGATTAGCAAGACTTAAAAGGTCAGAGGTATACACAAAACTCATATGCGATATAAAGGACAGTTTATCCTCTATATCACAGGAAGCATATAGTGGAATTTTCATTGTTGCTGATATAATATGTAACATACTGCAATAGCAGACTGTATTCTAACACACCCTTTATCATTAAAAAACCCACTACTGCTACGTTATTCTTTCAAGCAGGCATTTTCAGCCTTCCCCGGTTAGACAGTTGGTTTTTTGAAGGCTAGTGAAGCTTACTTTTATTTGCTAAAATAAATTCACAAAGCTTCACCTTCTTGAGAGGTGTCAACCAGCTGTCTGACCAAACCCCCTCAAAGTCCTAGCACTACAGCTGATTAATTTTATTTCTACATAATCTTACTGACCTTTTCTCCTCTTGAGAAATGCTTTTTTCCAGAAATAAAAAGATGACGATTTTCTGCAGAAATGCTCTCATTCTCCAAAATTTCATTACGAAAAAGATCTAACAGACACCATATAAAATACGGATGCAAAACTGCAGCACAGCAGTTGACAACCCAAAACCCCAAGACATTCCCAGTTTGGAATGAAATAGTTCAGGTGCTAACATTTCTACAGAAAAGGCATTCTGTATTTGAACCAGGTTTTTCGAGCATTATGAACTTGTGAATCTATGGTCAGTTGGGGTTTTGTTTGTTTGGTTTTTTTACCTCTAGCATGTCTCACAATAGTTGACATAAACACCATATATGCAGGTTTAAGTTTCTAGCCCTAAAGGTTGCAAAGAACCGTGTAAAATCATGAACCTAAAGGTTTGAAATTCACATCATAAGAAAGAAGAACAGAAAAGTTGATGCTTTACAGTTTCTAGGAGTTTTGATTCAATCTCATCTCTTGGGAGCTGGAACAGTTTTCTTGAATGTGAACATGAGCAAACGGCTGAGCAAGGAAACGAGAAAATGAGCAGACAGCATGCCATATCACTTACAAGTTTTGCACCATAGAAATATTTTTATACAACTGCAGATGCACAGCACAAGATTTTTGTGATGAATGCAAAGAGCAATGGAGGGAGCTGGTAGAGCAAATACTTGCTCATCTAGGATTCAAAAGAATTCTTGCTTGTTCAGTCTCTTATTTCATATACATACACGTATGTACACAAACATACTCTAAATAGCATTTACAGTCATTTTTTAATATTAATTCAAAATTTCAGAATTGGGATACTAAGCACCAGGTGTTGGAAAAGTTTCCATGAAGTGATGCCAGTGCAGTCAGAGGGATTGTGCCAGCAATATAAACACACACAGAATCAGGCCCTAAGGTCATAACAGTTGATCTCTCATAGCAAGTGACTTGAGCAGAATCCCTGGGAATGCCGTGAAAGCAGCAGATCGTTAAATATTTTTACACTTTTATTTAATAATTTTGTTAGTTGTTTTGTTCTCGCACACTTCCTCCCATATTACAACGGTTACAAATATTCCATTAATATACTTAAAATTAGTTAGTTTCTCAACTTGTAGCCCTTGCATGAATCAGCATTTCCACAAGAAGGAACAGAACAGCTACACTAACCCAGGACAGCACAGAACTTAGAAACCTCCATACATAATTCACACATGTTCTTTTTTTTTTTTTTTTTCTCTCCTCTTTTCCTTCTTTTTTTCTATAGTTGCATCCATTTCATTTCCCCCCCTGGCCAGGAAAAGTCAATTAACTGTGGCACAATGAAGCCCCACAGCCTGGTAACAGGACCTATTATTTATGTATATGTAGGAGGATGCACATCGTATGACTTTTTACTGCTTTATTCAAGTTCATATTACAGAACTTGCTGATATCTCCTGAGGTTTATGTTCAGTCACATACACTAAATGCTACCTTAAGTGTGACACTTGGATAGCTGAGGTAGAAAACAGAGTTTCACTTGGATCCATAGAATAGATGCATACCTGCATGTAAAAAGAAACCTGTGGCTGATGACACAACCTTGAAGTCATCACGAACAAAATATGATTTGGTTATGATTTGACCCTGGGACGGGGAACCAGACCTACTATGCTCTAACCGTTGTTTCACCTCAGGACTCATTTTGTAGGTTTTGAAGAGCCACTACTCAAAGAGAGGAAATTGATTCAAGTTTTGTATGTGCACATAACAGACCTAAGTTTAAAAAAGTGATAGTCTCACTCCACTCAGCAGTAATTTTAAAGCATTTCAGAAATATCTGGTTAAAATTGCATTTTTTTCCCCTAGTCAGATTTTCATATGTTCTTGAATATTGGTAGAAGTTTTTCCCATCTGATCCCCACACAGTAGTTGTAAGTATAGGAAGTATTAGAGTGAGGTTCTTCAATATTTTGAACTCAACATAAATAAAAATAAAATTGTTTTGGTCATGGTATCTTAATGTACTTAAGTCAAAACTGACTTCACTGAAAAGTGGTGTTAAAGTGACTAGAAGTTTGGGGTACTCTGTTTACAATGTCTTTACAGAACAACTTTCCAAAGATCAAGATATCTTCCCAAAACTGAAACTTCTTAAAGCATCTTGCATTTGGCACTCAAATAAGGCTCCTCAATTAAGTTTCTGAAGTTCTAAAACAGCCAATAAAGCATACAAGCATTCTGGAAAGAAAATAAAGAAACTAAACTGGGGGTGGAGACCTGAAGGGAAGCAGCACACGTGGGAAGGGTAGAATAGAGGAGGAAAGTAGTAACTGGGGTGGGAAAAACAGATAATAAATCACAGCCCTGCTCAACCAGCAAAGATCAGTAGATTTTAGCTGAAGAAAAAGTCAGACTAAAAGATGCATATGATTGAAATGAAATTATGAGCACCAAAAAGTTTAATGAAGTTACAAAACTAGGCCAAAATCAGAATTTATTTCTTCTTTAAACACATGATGCAGTTCCCATCAATGACAATAACAGATCTGCCAGTAAAACCAAGTAAGGGCTCAGACGTTGCTTTTGCTAATTCTCAGTTCCTAGTACAGGGGCATGAAACATCTGTAGTGAGTAAGCAAGCTCGGAGCCTGGCATAGCCACCCAGTAAGGTGCTGAGCTGATGGCCTGTGCCTGGCTTATGGACTGCATTTCATTCTGAGTACATGGGCTGGAAGGGGGGAAAAAAAAAAAAAAAAAAAAGAAAAAGAGACACTCGCTGTCAAGCAATATCATATTGTCATATGAATTTCACAACACACACATATGTATGTACATGCCATTATAGACATGCACAGACATATAAACATTATTCAACTAGAAGCAGATTGGCATTGGCTAAATAAAAAAATCTACGCACAGATTTCAAGGAAAAACCTCACAAGGTACAAAGTGCGTGCTTGCCTGCCTGTGGCATCAGTTTAAGAATAAATATGATAATAAAAATCATCATGAAATGGCATATGGTACATTTTTGTACACATATTATTCACTCATTTTTTATTGTATTTGACTTGACACTGACAATATATCTTACTCATTAGGGGAGCTTATATTTCAGTCTCAGCTGTATGTTAAAAGTCTCCCACTGTTATGTGGCAAGAATACATAAAAAACAAATAGGCAAAAGCACGCTCGCCTGGAAAGACTTAATATTTCTCAAAATGTTCAGAAATGATTCTTCCCATTAAAAATCCAAAGTCAAAAGGGGAAAATACAATTGCTACCCTTGATTTTTCCCTGGTGTTTCATTTATTACATCAAGAGTTCCTTGATTGGATTCAAATGCAAAGTTGCTCCCATGGCTTCAAAGTCAGACTAAATTGAAAAATGCGCTTCAACAACATTGATACTGAAAAAATATCCCAGAATACTGTCTTAATGGCTTTACCCTTATTAAACAAAAACATAACAAAACTTTGGGGGTCCTTTCAAACAAAATAACAGAATGATAGTAAAAAGCAACGAGAACCATATACTGAAGGAAAAAAAAAAAAAAAAAAAAGAAGAGAACCTTGTCCCCTTTTTAAACCCCCTCTGGAGGTACTCCTGAGGTGCAGCTTGCCTGCAACTCTGAAGAAGTACATACGATCCGATCTGCAGGCGTGGGCTTCCAAACACAGTGTCCAAGCTGGCACACCAATTACTAAAGGGAAGGCTGCCCCTGTGGGCAGTGCTCTGAGCAAACAGTTGAAACCAGACCAGAGCTGGGGAACCCCGGGAAGCACCATGTCTCAGATGGGGCATTTAGACACAATTCTCCCCAGATTTCTCTCCAGATATATCCGGCCGCCTGCAGAAAAACGGGCTGGAAAGGAGGTTCACAAATTGCTGTTGAACAAAAGCTCTAAGTTCTCAAAAATAATTTAAATAATCTACACATACAGTTAGTCTAAAGTATCTATTAGAAACTACTCCCTAGTTTAAGTTACCTCCTGGAATTTTAGACAGCTGCTATTTCATATCATTTCTGTAGACCAGAAGAGATTAAACATTTTTGGAGAGGTGAGGAAGTGGCCCAAGAGCTGCTGCCCTTTGTAAATAATACCAGATGATGCCTCCACTCCGATTCCAGTCTTTTGGGACTCCATGTAGGTTGAAACCACGTTAAGTCCAACCCTTCCTTCCTCTTGGCAAAGAAAGAACACAGGGAAGGAGCAATGACACCTCCATTGCTAGCAAAGCACGTATTACCTATCCACAAGGTCACCCCTTGCCCCCCTCCCAGGTGAGCTTCCGTCTGGCACAGCTTTCTTCACAGTGAAGTCAAGGTTTGGCATTTTCGTTTTGACTGGTCCAACTCAGGCAAAAGCAGTGTGTTTGTGAAAAGTAAATGAGGGGAAAATGCTATATTTTCCTCAACCAGATCCCATCTCTGGGCAAGCAATCAGAGAGCACAGGAGAAGATTCGGCTGGAGTAGCGATGTCACCCTGATCAGCTGGAATGAGTCTGCCACCCCTTGAATGACAGGGGATAAAGATGGCAAACAGTCACAAACGTACCAAACTGGGATTGTGTCACTGAAGTGAATCAGCTGGACAAAACCCTTTACAGCCACATGAAAACATCAGGACAATGAAAAGGCTCACAGCTCATCCGTACCGCTGATTCACTAGCTGTCAGGACGTCAGTCAGAGAGAATGTGCCGCATAGGGACGGATGCACAGGACGGTGTAATGTTTCCTGAACTACAGCAGGAGTCCAGGCAGATGGATATTTTCTACAAAAAGCATGTACTGCTCAGAAGAGAAGCAGCCAGAATAGCCTATTTTACCACTATTCCTTGCTCAACAAGAAATTAATATTCTCTGACTCCTTACCTTTGTTCTAGAAAACATTTTTAGGCATTTTCCAAGGGTAAGGGTATGAAGTGGGTAAAGTTAAGCTAAGTCGAAGCTCTTGTAATAAGTAATTTAGCAAAAGAATTTTGCTTCAGCTGAAATGGATGAGTGCTTGCTGTGGCTTCAGCTAAGATGAGTGCGTGCTTGTGAGGTGTTTGGAAAAGGGATAGTGTTAGATAGGATATCTATGCTTTCATCTATAGATGAAAGCAACAGTTGGAAGTACCAAACCATTGCAGAACAAAAGGTGTAGTTAGCTAAGATAACCACAGAAGTGTAAAGAATAAAGAAGCCACAAGAGGGACATGGTGATAAAGACTTTGAGCCTCCCTCCGATGACCACCAGGAAGACCCCTGAGGAACGCCTGCGCCACTAGAAAGGAGGGGGCACGTTTGGGGGTGGGTTGCATTCCAAGAACTCATTGACTATGTAATTGGGGGTGGGTTGCGTTCTAAAAACTCACTGATTATGCAAATTATTTCCAAAGAAAAAACATGAATAATCATAAGGAATACGAAATAAAAACAAGCGTTTGTAAAGGGGAAAATGAGGCAGAGGAGGAGCAATCCCCTGTGTAGCTCCCAGCACTGTAATAAATATTCTTTGCTCCACTGAATTTGCCCCGACTAAAATTCAATACGGTGAGCGCATTTCTCACACTTTGAACTTAAACTGTGATATTTCTACATCATATAAACCCTTGGAATGATGGCATTTTACAGAAGGCATATCACAGTCTCACCTAAATCAGTGTGATTAAATAGGTTTTTCAGTTTTCATGTTTGCCCTTCCAGGATAACAGGCTCAGACTATCACAACCGAGATATTTCAACTTCAACCATGATGCAGCATTGCTGTTTAGTTTCCATCCACAGAAATAATACTTTCAAAAGCGACAGAGAATCTTCTCCAGAAGGAGAACATCAGGGTTAACAGACACCAGGTTTAGGAGTGCATCCATCGTCACCCAGGTGGCGCAGCACAAAAGGATGCTGCTATCTCTGGCCACTGAGATGCATGAGGGGACCGCATCTCCAAGCCAGATATGACTTTCATTACATTTATGAATTATGCCTGACATTTAATATTTGAATGTAATATTTTTGTTTTAATAAAGAATCACTGGATCATCAGAATAATGGATAGCACTGGTGCAAATATAATGAAAATGCCAGGCTTTAAATAGCTTGTTTAATTATTAAAAATGTTACCGGAAAAAACTAACTTTGCATTGCTGTCAAGATCAAATGAACATGAATTTCAATCAAAAGAGAGGCTATTGTACAATATATTAAAACATGAGGTTCTGCCTACAGTAATTATTGTGCACAGCGCACAAAGGGGAAAAAAGGCAAGACTATCAATCACAGTCTGTCCACATTCAGTCAATACGAGCCCCTCCCCTGCTTTGTTGCACAGTTTTTCCTTTGTTAGCTATATTGTACAATACGTGGGGCTTTCAAGAGCTTGGCCTTGGTTGTGCATTAAGGAAGGCTCTTGAGATCCTTCTTGAAAGAAATTCAATATTTTTTCTTGTTTGAAAAAATTGCAATAAACTGTACAGCATCTTCTTTTTATTTATTTATTGTTTTTTATTGCTAAATCATCAGTCATCTGCTACTTACCACATTGTCCTTTCTATATGATCATAGCAACATGCTACACAGAACACAACCTCCTCACATGTTCATCCACATTACAGTGACAGTACAAGCCGCACTCAGTCAAGGCTGCTGAAGGAGTTATTTCTTCATCCAGGAGAAACACAAGAATCAAGATTTCCATTTTGTACCACTGTGGCAGGTTTGCTGACTAAGTAGATCCTCTTAATTTCCATGCTAAGCAACTGCTGGGAATAATACAGAACACGCTGTCTTGCAAGAATCACACCACTGCATCTGTGCATGTTAAAAAACTAAAACTGCATAAGCATATCAAGTCCAGCAGCTCCAGTATTTTTCTTTGGTTTTTAGAGAAGCAGGAGGTAACACTACACATGTATGAGCGTTTAGTTGCATGTCCTCCTTGTCCATTTTTCTGCTTCTATTCTCCCAAAATTTTGCTAGTAGGCATTTCTACATCAACCAGGATGCATAGTGTGTATCCTTGGCAGGACTCCACTAACACTTCAAAAATATTTCCTGTGCTGCTTTTGAAATTGAAGTTCCTCCCTACCACCACCACCATTATTATTTTCTTTTTTTAATCTGCATTGTTTTAAAAATACCCTTTAACAAAATTGGCTAAGAGTTGACTTTTCATTTTTCTATTTTTGCTAAAAGTTTTATTGTGTTGTGGCAAAGGCTCTTGTGCTGTATTGCTCATTTGGATGTCATTAAAGATAAGTTCCACATTTTAAATGGTGAGGTTCAACCTTTACAAAGTTACAGCTTTATGGTGACTTAAGTGTAAATTCTGAGCTATATATAACGCATACGCTGAAAACATTAAAATGCAGATACATGGTCTCCTCCACCTGGCTACAACACATCCTTTTTCTATACGCCTTGCTGCATCAGTGGATCTAGTAGTAAAAGATCCCCTTTCAGAGTGGGCTTTCTCTTAGGGAAAGCATCTATGGAACCAGTTTATGCTGAAGTTGGTGGGAATTTTGTCCTCAGGCTTCCTACCAAAGTTACAGCAGTAACGTCTGTGTTAAGAGTAGGACTTGCTGCCCGTTTTACTGAACACAGAGGTGTTTGTTTATTTACCCACGTCTGTGAAAATCTTTACATACTCTAAAATGAAGATTCACAGGGGTGCTTGAAATTAAACAGCAGAAACAAAACATCCTCTTGCACACGCTTGAGGGAACAGTCACAAATTCTGTAACCAGGTCTTTATCTCAAGAGAGCTATAAAGCCATAATAAACCCCATTTTATTGCTATGCTGTCCCATGATGGGGCTGCTGTCCTCTCATGAATATTGGAGATGTCCTGCACTTAGCCATAAATGCCCCTAGCTTTACAAACCACTAAGCGCTCGAGTCATTCCAGCAAAACACTTTAAACCCACACAACCTGAAGCATGTATCTAGCCCTAGGTAGACTATTTCCAAGTTCGTTTTCAAATCAGCACAGGAGGGGGCTGTATGGTTACACCCTATACCAATGTTACAGACAAAGGGAACCAAAGGCGGGTAAGGACACGGTCTTTATATCAGTCCAGTGGATAAAGTCTGTGAGCTGAAACCAAAGCTGCAGACTGGCTATATTTTTTCCCTAACATATGGGACAGAGTTCATCCCCTCCAACTTCTAATGATTTCCCTGGGAAAAGAGTAGCTATTCCTTGCTACCAGAATATCATATTACCTTATGAAGGTAGCCATGAAAATGACAGCCAAAATATGTGACGGGTTAAGGAACGTGTGAAATGCATTTAATGAAAAACTTGGCGTTGAAAGACTTGCAATAAAAGCCTTGGTTTTCTGTCTCTTCCTGCTATTCATACCCCATGCCCAGCACACAAAGCTGGAGAGAGCAGGATCACTTGGCAGAACCCTCACAGAAGCAAGAGGCAAATTTTATAGCACAGCACCACATTTATGCAGCTAAACTACTTCCACCCCACAAGCGACTTATCTGTGGCTAGTGAGGGGCCTAACAAGCTCAGCCTCATCTACTTACAGCCGCATGGACTCGTGCTTTTGCAACACCAGCATTGACCCTATACCCGCTGTGTCCTGAGCACGGGTTTCCATCGTGAACTACAGTCGTGTTAGGATTAACAGCATAGGAGATAGAGAAAAGTAATTGCAGTGCTGCTTCAGCTCTGTGGAAGTCAAGGGGAAGGAACACATTCAAAGCAAGCTGGGAAAGTGCCCAGTATTAAATTTATAATTACTGAAAAAGTTACCCCTAACCCTCCATCCCAGAAGTTGTGTCCACAAAAGCTATAAGGACCAAACAAGTGTAAGTGAAGCATGCAAATTTGGCCAAGCATCTACTGAAGCATCAGGGTCTCTCTGCTCTAGCTACAACCTCTAGTAAATTTGTTCCGGGAATTTTTTTTTAAACATTAGTTCCAAGTTTCACAGATCTTAACGCAAACATTTTAATTGATAATAGCACGGAGAAATTGTTTGAGGAAAGTCACATCTGGTAGTTACTTTAAGACTCTGTCTGCATTGTCCCAAGTGAATTAGTTGAGAGGACTGGGGCAGAACACTGAATTTATTAAACATGTTGGGCTAAAAGCAGTAATTGGCTTCACCCAATATTCTTCAGACCTTGTTGCATTATGCTGTATTAACTTTTCATGGCTTTACACAGTGTACATTTTTTGACATTGCTTTCTCCTTGTCCCCATGAGAGCAGTCTGTCTATTCATTCATCTTTGTTTACATTCTTTCAATAAATTATACGGATAACTCTCTATTTTGCCAATTCTTCACTACTGGCATTTTTAGTTTTGCATTTACATAAGACATTCTAAGTTTATGAATTGAATTGGAGGCGATAAAGTTAAAACTAACAAGGCTATAAAAATGAATTTGCTCTAATACTGCAAACACGCTCACAGCAACCCATCAGTTGCAGCAAGCTTTTTCCTCATTTTCTCCTGCTTCCCCTTCTCATACAGCATTTGCCTCAAGCCACAGAGAAGGCACCTCACCCAAGCCCTTCATTAGCAGAGTCTATCATAGCATATAGAGGAGCATCTCCATTTATAAATCTAGTTCTGGGGCAATTGAACAGCCAGAATCCACAGCCAGAAGATTCTGACCCAGCAGCATCACTGCCATTTAGTGTGGCACAATGTGGGGGTAAAGGAGCTTTCATTACGTGGAATACAACTGGAAACGTACTAAGCTGCTGCTCAGAAATTTCCCAGTAACATCCCTACAGCTGGTCAGAAGAGAAAGAGACTTATAAATGTATTTTGGAAAAAAAAAAAGTTAAAATAAATCAAGACTTTTGCAATTTGAGAAAGAAAAGGAAATATTTCCACAAGAAGAGCTGCTAACACCCATATCAAAACAAAGGAAATGAAAAATAGACGGTGCTGCCAGTCTGCTCCATAATTTAATCTGTACAGCACCTATCTGGAAGGGTGAGTGCCAGTCAGTAACTGTATTTTCACATAAGCAACACAGACCTCAGTTAAGTCTTTCAGAAAAGAACAGACTTCTGCTCTAGACCAACTCTCATGCTAAGCCACCCAAAAAAAGAAAGGCGAGGTGCTGCTGAGCTCCATTTAACTCACAGTACCTGCAGACCCAACCAGCACCACAGCTGCGTAATACAGCCCCAGGGAGGAGCAGGAGGCAAAGCAGAGGGTTTGCTCACTCTTAAACCAGAGAAACTGCATGCAAAAATGCAAGTCTGTGCTAGGTGAGGAAGCTCAGGCACTGACAAACCAAAGGCTTTCAAGATTCTGGGCCAGACATCTATATTTGAAACTGCAATGCATGTAGCTGACGCGACACAATAGAAAATATTATGCAATTATGGATTGAAACACTACTTAAAAACATTTTAGCTAGACTTTAAAACCTTGCTAAAATTCTAAATGTCACCTAAGAAACCAAATTCAAGACATTAACAAATTCAGTGGGATTTAATCATGCATGCGGGAGAAATTTTGTGAAAATAATCTCACCAAAGAAATGAGAGCCTAATGGCAGATCCAATGACCTGATCCTCAGAAAGACTGCCTAACAATTTCATGTCATTGATATGAAATCAGTTTCTAGCTTAAACAATCAAAGCTAATTTGAGTGGTTAATATATGAGTTATTAATTACAATTAGAAACACTTGTCATATTCCAGACAGAAGACTATTTCCTTGACTTACATGGTACATTATCCTGATATTATCTAAACCCACAGCATAAAACAAACAGCAGGGAAGGATCATTTCCAAGAGCACAACAACAAAACAACCTGGTAGACTTAGTTGAAAGGATAGTTTTAGACAAAATAAAGATAATGGATTAGTTTTCTCCTGTGATTTACGTTTAATTTTTGGCTGGCAAAGCTTGCTAATGAGTAAAACTTCCAGATTATAAAGGACTTTTGTAACACAACTTGGGGGAAAAGTCCAACTATTTAAGGCAAGGAGCAACAGTTAAACGAGTTGTTGATAAATCCAGTATTTTCCAAAATAACATTTCCATGGGAAAGCTCTTTGTTAAAAACAGCCCTTATGAAAACACAATTTCATTCAGGAAAAACAAAACATTCCCATAAAGCTGAACAACTTTGTTCTTTTCAGAACATGATTTGTAGCTTTTGTATTGTCTTATATGAAGCAAAAAAAAAGTAGACATTCAAAACCAAATGGTTTACTTTTTTCTGAAGAGGGAAGAAAAAGAAGTAGATCTTCCATATGAGATTTTGAAGTTTTGTTCTTCGTCTGCTTGTAAGAGGTTTTTTTATTTGCCCCAAAACTTTGTATGAAATAGAAAAACCCGGCTCCTACCAGCTCCGATGTTTTCATAACCTCTCCTGGCGCTAGAAGGCACGGGTGCGTGCATGCACGATCATGGGAGCCATAATCAGAAACCACAGCTGGGCACCTGCTCATTCATTTTTCAAAAGGAACAGGAAAGATTATGGTGGGTCATGGGATGACTTAAGCATCGCACCATTGCTGAAAGAGCTCACTAGAAAAAAAAAAAGAGGCTCAAAAGGGAGGCAGTCCTCTCTAGCTACCTTTTAGAGGATCAGGGACCCTAATGTGGATGGGAAAGGCTGTGCTGGCGACTGGTCTGACCTAGTCAGTGCTAGCAGAAGACAGCACACACTTTCTTCTGCAGAAGGGCAGCAGGTGGGGCTGAAGGGGTGCCCCTGTCACCCCCTTGTCAGAGTCCCACCACCTGGCAAAATAGCAGTCACAATGCCCCAGGGCAGGATAAAGGGGGCATCCTCCTGTGTCCCACTGCCAGCCTGCCTGGCAGGCAGCCTGAAGACATCCTAAAGAAAGTCCTTGAGGAACCACTGGAATTACTTGGAGCAAGGAAGACTGGAGGCTGGATGAGGCCGCTGCAGGTTCTTCACCGCAAGGCCAGCTCCTGGCAGGATCACATTCAAAGCCTAATCCGATGGACAGAAATCCTGTTTCAGCCTTTGGGAAGCATACGCCAGCTCTTCAGGAGATAAGAAGATCCACCAACCCCAGTGCCAAGACCAAGGGAATGCCTTCTTGAGGAGCACGTGAGGAGCACTGCAGAGCTCTCTGTCCTCATCCTCTGCAGAGCCAGGGGCAACAGCCATAAGAAATAGGCTGCAGAGATGTTGCAAGGGGTCCCAATACTTTGGAGCACCCACTGGTGTCCTGCCAGACATAGGAAAGATTCTTGCCCTCCAGGTTGATCAGGCTGGGGGCATATGGTTACTCTCAAAAGCCCCTGAGATGGCTCCAAGTTGAGGAAGAATAGGGGTTCGGCGCCTTCTGAGAGGCATAACCAGCCTGTGGGACAAGGATGCAGGTCTTGCTCACACGCTCAGGGAATAGCTGATCGCCAGCTCTGGGGCCAGGAATATTTCCCCCAGGGCAGACTTGCACTAGTCCCTGGGGTTTGTTTCCTTCCTCTGCAGCACTGGGCATGACCACTTGTCAGGGCTCCTCTGGTCCATTTTGGCTAGGTTACTGCCTGCTGCTCATGCACCATGATGATGGCCTCTTGTGCCCTGCAGCTGGGGGGAGAAAGGCTTTTTCCCCCCCCTCTATGTGGAAAAGCATCTAGCTAGCAAGTGTCTCCTGGGGTTTTTTGCTCCTCTGTAGCATTGAGCACAGCCCCTGGCCAGGGCTCCTTGGGGCCATTTTGCCAAGGTGCCTGCCACTCCTGCTCCACCAAGGTGGTCCTTTTGGCCTGCATCTGGGGGGCGGAAGCTTTCTTTGCCCCCAGGGTGGCCTCCGGGGGTTGCTTCTTGTCCTCTGTAGCACTGAGCACAGCCCCTTGTCAGGGCTCCTCTGGACCCTTTTGGCTGGGTTCTTGCCTGCTGCTCTTGAACCTCCAAGGCACCACTCATACCCCGGCTCTCTCTGGCTCTCTTTTTCCCCAGTGCAAGTCTGTAGCGTGAGTGAGCTCTGTTCTTCCCTTGGTTCCATTTCCCATGGGGTTCTTGCTTGTGCAAAACAGTCTCTGCTTGGAAGGTCTCCAGGCTTCCTGCACCATCCAGAGCTCCCATCTTCCAGCTCTCCCAGTGTGCAACACAAGCGCAAGGCAGGCACAAACGCACTCCTCAGGCATCACTGGCCAATAAGCACAGCAGAGCAAATTTTTGAAGGCAAAAAGTATCCTTGTCATTGATACATGTCATACTTCTGAAAATACTCCATGGTACCACCTACCACCTCCTCTTCTGTATGTGGTCAGTCCTGATCCTCATTCTTGA
>NW_009647756.1:1816116-1829412 GCF_000708025.1 Charadrius vociferus | reverse complement strand
TGCTGCTACTTTCTGTAGCTCTGTGACTTGCTTTTGCCAGACTGCAAAGGATGTTTTTTCAAACTAAACTGAAGAATGGGTCAGCCTGCTCCTGGCTACACATGCGCATTGTGTTAATGCTTGCGAGCATCAGCTCTGAAACAGATTCAGAAAAATAGAATGAAATAAAATCCTGTTTCCACTTGTAACCTTTGTGATATGTGTCCTTGAAAGTGTTTTTGGAGCTGAAAAGTCCCTGGTATTTCAGGCAAATAACAGTCTCATCCTTATTTGACTCATGGGGAACACAGGGAATGGAATAGACTCGTTATGCTATGTTATGCCTCGTTATGCTACGTTATGCCTAGAGTTATGTACAAGCTATGACCTAGGCCTAAGGGGTCCATCCAGGAGAGCAGCTCTCTGCAGCACAGGTCCCAGGCTCATCCAGGAGACAGAGGCAGAAACTGGCACACTTACAACATCGCTCAGGCAGCGACTGAAGGCCCCAGGCTGAGCTGAGACATGTCCCCTGGGCCCTTGGGCAGGAGACCGTATGTGTGGGGGGTCCCAGGTGAGGCCAGTCCCAGCCATTGAGGCCTATGAGCACCTGCAGGACCCTGACAGAAGCAGATGTACACTGCTCACATGCTCTCCTTTAGACATTGATGGTTGGCCAGTTTGGAGACAGTATTGGGCTAGATGGACCTTCGCTCTGATGGAGTGGTGTTGCTCTCAGGCTCTTTTGGTTTACTGTGTTTTTCCAAAGGAAACAGCTCAGACGTTTCTAAAAATAAGTGCAAGGAGAAAAAAAAAAAATCCCTAGGGAAATGAACAGGTATTGCTCACATCAAAAAGATTCGCAACCACTTAGTTCAGGAGCATGTCCTGCTTCAGACTAAGGGTTTGATCTTTGAGCCTCACTAGTGTCAGAGATATGGGGTTTTGCCATCCCGTGGAAATCCAGCTAAACTGGATGAACATACAAGACTTTCATTTTTGCCCTTCACACGTGCTTTTTGCAAATTTCTTCAGATAGTCAAATTACCTAGAGACAATCCCCAGCTCTCACCTCCTTCAGAAGGTACATGCCTCGTTCCTACAAAGTGACAGAGCCAATGCCTAGGCTGGGACGCAATTACTGATTTAATTCTTTCAGCTAATGCAGGGCTGGGAAGACATTTCATAAAAATATTTCCTTAGCACGTACTGCTAGGGAAAGGAGGAGGTAGGAAGAACAGAACAGTTCAGCTGGAAAGGACCTACAATGTTCATCTAGTCCAACCGCATGACCATTTTAGGTCTGTCCAAAAGTGAAAGCATGGTATTGAAGGCATTGTCCAAGTGTCTCTTAAACCCTGACAGGCACGGAGTATGAACCACCTCTTCAGGAAACCCATTCCAGGGTTCGACCACCCTCTCAATAAAGAAATGTTTACTTGTATCAAGTCTGAACCTCCGCTGCCAGATGCAGCTTCAAGCCATTCCCATGCATCCTGGCACTGGATGCCAGGGAGAAAAGACCAGCACCTCCTTCTCCATGTCCCCTCCTCAGGAACCTGTAGAGAGCACTGAGGTCACCCCTCAGTCTCCTCCTCTTCAAATTAGACAAACCAAGTGTCCTCAGCTGCTCCTCAGAGGACATGCCTTCTAGCCCCTCCACCTGCTTTGCTGCCCTCCTCTGCACATGTTCAAGTACCTTAACATCCTTTTTAAATTGTGGGGTGCAATTTACAGGATTGCATTACCATACCGTGTTCCTCCACAGTACAGGAATGCAATTAGTACAGCTATATTGTTTCAGAACATGCTATGTCAGCATTCATTTCCTTTGTGCAGACCTTTGCAGAAAGGAAAGCATGGTCTGAAAATGCACTGGCTACCAGTTTGCTTTCAAACATAACTCAAAGCATAGGTTTTCGCTCCTAAATCATTTGAAATCCTTGCTACTTAAAGGTTGCCTTTTTCCTAAAATCCCTTTGGACAGGGGATACTCATGGCAAGGGCATTAGTCTCTAGCCTCATTCTGCCTGCTGATCTATCAGATCCATGTTTGGACTCGTGCAAGGGCCTATCTTGTCACACTAAGCTTGCATCAAAATGTTGATATTCTTTAACTGACTAGACATAGCCTGGCAGCTTTCTGCATTCATTGCACCAGTTTTGCAAACCAATTGCTATGTGCATGCTAGAAGATTGTTTTTCATAGTCTCTTTTACTAATTAAAAAAAAAAAATTCTTTTGCATCTGAATAACATCGTCAGTAATTTCATCACACTGACATTCTCAGGTGGTTTCAGGTGGGCATATGAAAAGCAAAAGCTTCAGTCCTTCTCTGTAGCTACCCGACAGGCATGTAGGGACTTTTAAAGAGAGGCAGTTTCCTCCTAGTGCCGGATGGCCACCTGGCCAGCCAACTCTGTACCCACGTCAGCATTATCAGCAACAAACTCCCTCTTCACTAAATGCCTGCAGAATTCATTTAAAAACTCAGCACCCTTTGTTCACACTCCTGAAGAGTAAAACATACCCCCCCTAGACAGCAGTGCCACGACCTGCATCTTCCTGACCCACCAGTGTTTTGTCTGTTGTAGCTTTTTCAGTGTCTGCTGATTGGGTACTTCCTCCAATTAAACTTCCAAAATGGAAGCTCAGTTAATGCCAGCTGTGGTTATTTTCTTTCTTAGGAGGCAGACATCCATTTTGAAAGTGCCTAGACACACACCACCAGCTTCATGTTCTGAGCCCACCCACACAGCATGCTGGTTGCTCAGCCAGCTGGTGGAAGGCTGGATCTGCTGGTCGTGACTGCAAGGAGCTGGACTCCAGCAGGCTAATGATGGGTGAAAGCCTCATTAACACATCTCTCGGGCTCCACCCTTCATGCTTTGATGTTATCGAGCGTATGAAACAGTGATGTTCGCAGTCAGATCTTTTAAATTTACCGGGCTCCACCCTTCATGCTTTGATGTTGAGTGTATGAAACAGTGACGTTCGCAGTCAGATCTTTTAAATCTAGATTGCAGAAAAGCATCATTCAAGAAATGTAGGTTTCCTTGTTCACATCCTATTCTGGATTTCATGGCATCTCGATAAAGTAACACGTACCGGTTGCTGCTCCTGATTAAACTGAGAAAAGCAGTGAGCAGAGAAGATCAAAACCTCAAATGGAAGATCTCAGTCATGATAATTAAGGCCAAAACCAAAAATTCAAAATGTGTTTTTATCTAGAAAAAAAGGGTTACTGCATTTCATTTGCCAGTGCAGAAGCAGCTAGTACTAAAGTTATATACATTATATATGTAACTATACATTACCTACAAGACCACACACTGCATTGAAGCTTTTGCACAAGCTACATCTCCTTTTAAAGGTAAAAGTTGTCCAAATGTAACTCAACTTAAAAATGTCTTTATAGACTTGTTTCCCTTCTCAAAAAAAAAAATAATCAGTAATTTCTTTGTTGTTGTTACTTTTAGATCTCATGTATAATATCCTGCAGAACATTAGTCTCTGTAGAAACTTTTCAGACATTAATATTTGGGAATAAAAACAATAGAATCTTGTTTACAGCTCTAACTACAATACATTTCTTAGTTGTGTTTGAAAGCTTCTCTCGCACAGGTTGAGGTTTCAATTACTTTTTTTTTTAAGCATTTTCCTAACCCGCCCACATGACACTGGTGAGAACAACTAAGCTAAATTCAGCGTGTTCTGAAGATCCAGAAAGACGCAAACAAAGAGCCACACTAAAACCCAACTCTGATGACTTCTGCTCTCCATGAACATAGCAGCCAGCTAAAGATTACTGAAGGCTCAGGTTTAAGCACTCTCCTATACCTATGTGAAGCACTAATTTGCACCTCCAGTTCTCGATGGCTGAAATGCAGCACCACATGAACTCAACCCCTCTCCCACAAGTAAATAGCTTTCTTCAGACAGTGAAAAGCACAACCTACCACCAAACCCCATCGACTACAACTAAGCACATGCACAGCCAAAGTGGGACTTTCTGCACCACCACCAAAGTAGCTAGCCAAAAACCTGCTGGGCCCAAGGGGAGGAAGGTCATACTGAGTCTTTGTGCTGTTTCTATCCACAGTCCATCACACATCTCTGCACAGGCTCTTCCAAGCCTCCCACAGCAGTCATACGACTGAGGGCTTTCCATCATCCTTCTGATCTTCCAACACCTTTAGGGACCCTTACTATAGGACATCTGTAAAATAATCTAAGCAAACATAATAAATAGAAAAACATAAACAATGCCATTCATCTATCTGTGCTACGAAGAACTTTTTGCATACACATTTTTATGCACCAACTACCACTTTCACAAATGAAGAGCTTTAAAGCTACAGTGGTACACTGTTCCCTGTGTGGAACAGGCAGCCGGCTGTTGAGTTACACTTCAGTATTCCCACAGAAGACAACTGGTGGGATGCTGGGATGTTGCTTTGCCCCACCTTCTGGTGTGGCAACATCAGTTTCAAAACTTCACCTTCTTGGCCTCCAAGTCTGCTGTCGGAGAAGGGTACCAGAGGCCTCGCTTTTATTCAAGTTGCATGCACTTTCACTCTCTGGTTCAGACGTTTTATATCCCTGTTAAGTTTTTAGCAAGCGTGCTTGAACACCTAACCTCAACATCCAAGTTTATTTTGCCCTCAACAAGATCTACTCCATGTGCTCCAAAGTCACACTGTGAATCAAGCCAGTGCCTCGTACAAGGGGAGTTTTAGCAGACCTGCATCAGAGCTGCACTACTGCTCTAAACAAAAATGCTAGCATAGGTGCAACCTGGGATACGCTCTGCATTCAACTGCGGTTGGAACAAATCTTTTTCCAAGCAGTTCAGACCTAAGACTAATGTCAGAAGGAAAAGTCATTTCCACCAGAAATGCTTCTCAGCCCAGTCTTTTGAGCTTTCCAATTTACAGAGATGGTTAGAACTAGCCCTGAAACAATTAACCTGTGTATCAAGCACCAAATTAGCACACTCAGTTCAGCAGAAAAATAGTACTCCTGGCTGTAGGAGTGTAACTGAGCAGCATCCTACCCTCCTTCAGCAGTACTGCCTACCAAGGGGCATCCATGTGCCACGATCTCTGCTCCCTTCCTCCAACTGGCAAGAGGAACAGCAGGACCAATTACTTGTTTTCCATGTTCAGCTCTGTTCTCTTTGGAGCACTTCAAGTTAGATTAGCCTAAAGAAATCGTCATAAAAAGATATTACATTCACACATAATGCAATGCCTAGAATGAAATGCCAATTCTTAAGTTTTGTTAATTTACTGTATGGTCCTTTACTAAATATTACCGTAAAAGAAAAAGAATTATATACGTGTGAAGTCTCCCAGGTTTCTTTTCCTATTTCCACTGCTCACAATTAAAAAAGCAGACATAATCACAATTTCTTAAACAAAAAAGAATAAGTAAGACTAGTTAGGAAAATAAATGTTAATCAGGTGCTTTTCCATCCTCTCAGAACAATTGATATAATTTTCTTTTTTAAAAGAAAAGTTTCAATGTCTTAATAGTGAAAACTGAGCTCTTCTACTGCACCCTTCATTGAACAACTCTATTTCTTGACTTTGGCTTTATTCTAGTACAGAAAACCTAATTGAATGAAGACAACATTGGTCCCATTTTTTCCAGAGACTGCCAAAGTAGACACATTGCAACCAAATGTGCCAATATCCATACCACGTATTCACTCATAGCATGATCTCTCATTAGTGGAGCAGTCTATATTCAATAGTGTGGCCATTCTTTTCCTAGAGGCTGTGAGGTGCGAGGTAGGTGAAAGAGCAATGCGAATATTTTCTTTCGTCCCCAATCATACCGAAAGCACGGATTTCATCAGCTGTCTGCTGACAGATGTATCGCTGTTTACTCCATGTCCTTGCTTGTGGGTTACTCCTCTGATCTCTAACAGGCTATCGGGGCTTGCCAAACTTCAGCTGCTGAAGTCTCATTCACAATATCTCTCTCCTCTCACAGGAGCCTGTAATGCTCATCACAGGAAGCCATGTAAGATTCAGCTACAAAAGCATCTAAAATCCAAGAGGGAAAAAATAAGCTCTCCGATGACAGTGGGCAGATCTCAGTTTCAAGCAAAACAGCCGCCACACACTTAAGGGTGAAATATAACCTAGGAATAAATCCCCAGTGCTGGGAATAACTGAGAACAATTTCTAGAGCCAAATACCTGCTTTTATCATTTTGTATTTTCATAGGTTTCATATCGAGTTTCTCTCCTTTTATTCAGCAGCAGAAAATTTATAACAGTGGGAGCATCATTATTTGTTACGTTTCCTTAAAGGCTCCGTTTGATTTATGCAGTGAGCAAACCAAAACAAAAAAAATCCCTGCTTCTAGATTTATGAGTTAGTGCTACAGGCTGTCAATTTTTTGCACAAATGTATCAAAGTGGCTAAGAGAGATAATCAACTCTATTCCAACATTAAGATATTTTAATGCTATTTACTCAGGCTGATGCTGTAGTAAGTTGTCATTCCTATACTGTACAGTACCTTCTGGGGTCCATGGGCAACCAAAAAGGTCAACATTGTTTATGGGTAAGCAGCAAGCATCTTCCCATGGGAGATGTAGAATTTCTAACCCAGAACAGATAGGCAGAAATGCTGGGGGCAGAACCCCCTTGTAAGAATATTCAGATCATGATTAAGGCCTATAGGAAATTTCCCATATAAAGTTGCCATGTAAGACTAGTATGATCACCCGTAGAGATGGAAAGCGGCTATGAGCCACTGAATTATGCCCTTCTGATGAATATAATTTTCACTGCTGTCATGCCCCTAAGTCCCAATTAGCTCATGCTGGATAATGACCAATGTCCTGAAAATATGCTCATCGTTGAAAGTAATCTCAAATTTAGCCATCAGAACCTTGGCTAGGCTAATAGACCAGTCCACTGCAAGGCTGATATAATTAGCAGCAGGTCTACTGCTAAAATAGCAAGCGTTAACACTGCTGAGGGAAGCTGTAAGAGGATACTGGGGTTAAAGCTTTTGTCGCTGTACTGTCAGTAAACTTACACTTTAAGAATCAGTTTGCCATAGATTTTTCAAGAATGAGGCTCTTGCATTTCAGCATATTAAGAGCTTTCTACTAAAAAACTGTAAGTTTCTGATTTATTTCACATCAAGCTTATTGATATGTCTTTAACAGTATTTTTTAAGTGAAATGGGCAAAAGGATTGATCTAAAACATGAAAGCCTAGATCTACAACAAGGTAAATGCATTAACCAAGACAACACGTGCTCTTGGTTCACATTTAAGACACCCCATCAGCAACCTAACCCTAACAGCAGGGACCACACTGCAAAATGTGATAAATGGAAGACGTGGAGGAAGTTGCAAAAGCAGTTGTCAATATCTAAGCTTATAAGAAAGTAGGTAACCTTGGATGTGTACACACTTCAAGTGCAGTTTGCAGGGTGATGATGAGTACTGTGGAAGAACCTGAATGAATTATAACGCACATCTTATTGTGTTACTGGCCAGATTACTATCAGGTTATTAAATTCACTTTTCTGTTTATTGTACTCATCAATATACTAAACTTCAGGCTTACTGAATTTGAAATTTATATCTACGAGTCCTTTGGAGAGATTAGATAACTCTTCCTGAATCTTAAATCAAAATATGGCAGGCTCCTAAATAAACAAGAGCATTTTCCAAAATATTCCACAGAGAAGTAAATAATATTTCATGCGGACCTTGATTTTATTGCAAAAAGTCATAGGAATCGTAGGAAAATCCAGGTCAGAATGACCACAGGAGGTTTTTAGTTCAATGTCTGCTCAAAGAAGGGCCAGCTGTGAGCTCAGTACCAGGTTGCACAGGGCTTTGTCCAGTTGGGTTCTGAAAATATCCATGCATGCATGGGTGGACACTGACTGCACCACCTCTCTGGACAACCTGCTCTGCTGCCTGACTGCTGCCCTGTCTACCAGGGCCTTTTTCCCCAGACCCAATTCCCAGCCCAGCAACCCCAGCTGGTGTCATTTCAAGGCTCCTTCCTTCCCAGGTGTAGGACTCTGCATTTGCCCTCATTGACTTTCGTAAGGTTCCTCCCAGGCCATTCCTCCAGCCCATCTAGGTCCTTCTAGATGGCAGTCCTGCTCTCAAGCATATTGACCCATTCTCCCCAGTTCGGTGCTATCTGCAAACATGAGGTTGTCCTCCATCATGTTCTCCAATAAATACGTTAAACAGGACAGGTCCCAGTACAGACTCCTGTATTAGTCCACTCAGAGTCAGCTTAGGCAGAGTACAGCCCTACCTGGCTCTAGCTCCTAGACCTGATCATCCAAACAGGTATTTTTTTTATGCTTCTAGTTAACCACCCATCCCAAACTTGGATACAAGAATATTGCAGGAGATCATGTCAGAAGTGCTGCTAAAGTCGAGGTAAATGACACCTACTGCTCCTCCCTTGTCCACAGATCTAGTCATTTTACCACAAAAAGTTGGTCATGCATGCTTTACTCTTGGTAAATCCATGCTGACTGTTTCCCCAGTCACCTTTTTTTTTCTTTAGTCTGCCCACAAATGTGTCATTCAGCTGTAAAATAGACCTAGAAGCATACAGCTTTTTTTTTTCCCCCTTCTTTTTTTGTATCAGTTCAACACTCTTAATAGTAGTCCAATGGACTAGGTCAGCAGGTGCTATGAACAGAAGTGAGGCGCTATTTAAGGTATTCACACTGCTTTGTTCTTTGCATAATAGTCCAAATTCAAAACACTTATGCCATTTCATATTATGACCTAATTTCAATAAAGAAGAAAACCTGCTAAAACATTATATCTATCTGATATGTGCAGACTTGGAGGGAGCCCTGCAACTAGTTTACACTAGTTTACTGGTTGCACCACCATAGAAAAAGTCTGCCTCCAACTGAGCTACCAAGGGAAACATCAGTAAGAGCGCATCTTTAAGTGTGCATATTCCCCTTTACTACTAGTGATTTCAAGTATAAATCAAAGTCTTTCTGCTTGAAGTACTAAACATTCGTAGCCTTTAAACCAACAGATAATCATCATCTTGTTAATGCTTCTTGAAGCCAATAATACCCAAAAAGTAAATACTTAAGAGCAACTGAGAGGCTTGTGAATAAATACTAATTTGTAAGTATCAGCATTTATGACTAATGCAGCTTACTATCATATCAAAAGAACAGCGTAGGGTACTGCAATTACTTCTTGTTGCTACAGCTATCAACATAACCCCACTAACTTCAAGGTTACTATATGACAAATAACAAATTATGTGGCACATATTGTCTTCAAAGTCAGCAAACTCTTTTAATTAGATCATACAGAAGAGTCATGATTTCGGTCCTCAAGTTAAATTGGTCTACTTTAAAGCTAGACTATTTAACGAGTGAGTGGTCTGTATCTCAAGCGTGTTCCTATCTTCGAAACAGAAATTGAGGCAGTATGGGGGTGGGGGGAAAAGGTTCAGTTCAACGGGAACATATGCAGGGAAGAGCCCTGACTTCAATGTTTGCCAGTAATGTCAATCAAGACTAAGTTTGCTCAGGACCCTAGGGTTAAGTATACATCAAAATACTTGCAAGATCAGACCCTCATAGCTCAGCCACAGAGGGGTCAATATAGCACATACTCACATATTATTGGAGTGCTACGCTGACATCTCACATATTAAAAAAAAAAAAAGCCAAAACAAGTTGTGCGTTAGAAATAGGCCAGAAGGCAGATACATCCACTCTTTCTTGCATGCAGCCCACTACCTCATTTCTAAAGAGGACCAAAAAAGCAATAAAACAGGGAAAAAAAAAAGAATAAAACCAAGACCTATATTTACAATCACTAGAATCAGATGAATGAAGATAAAACAGATTTTCAACAGAGGAAACTGCAGTTTTCCAGGAACTGTACTTTCAGAAGGTATTTGAAAAGGGACCACAAAACACATACGGGAAGAGATAAAAAAAAGAACATTTCATTGTCTTGCCTCTAACACATGTTAAACATAAAATGGGAGGGAAAGCCAAGGCAGCTCCTAGAGGCATGTCAGAAGTTAGAAATTAAGAGTTCTGAAAAAGCTGCAAACATTCCACAAAAGACAGCTGATGTCACACAAGATCTGTGTCAGATTAGATTGATGTATATGCAGATATGCTCATCAGTAGTAGTGAATTTCTTTTGATCAGAAAAGGAGAAAAACCTTCAATTTTTTTAAATTGTTAAAGGGATAAATAAAATGGACAATAAGAGTAGCCCTACTTTTATTCACCGCAGGAGCTTGTCAAAACCATCTGTACGTTTTAACAGTAGATAAGAGAACCAGTAATTCCTAGAAACCCTGTGCAAGTATGTCATTCAACCTATATGCCTTCTCAGATATTCAGAAGAATGTTTCCAAAGTGCATATGATGGCAGAATCATATATAAATACTAGCCTCCCAAAAGAATTTGTCTCCCCAAATCCAACTGAAACGCAATCCTTGCCCAGAGAGCAATAGGGCCAAGAGCTGTTTTTCCTTTCTAGCTACACCTTCACTTGCAACTAGAACAAGTTCTGCCCACGTGTTCCTTGCAAGCAATTTGTCAGTACCTATGCTGAAGATATTTCTTCTCAAAAGAATATCTTTTATTTTGGACTAGAAGTGCTTGGGGAAAGTGAAGTACTGTAACAGTATTTGTCTACAAACATCATACATTATCACACAAGGAAGCCCGAAAAACAAGTGTCAGTTAGTATCTGCTAACAATACTTACCGCAGTGGAACTGGAAGACCCCTTCTCTCCATCCTTCTCAAAAGACAAGTGGGTAGGTGTAATATGGGACCAATGCTACATAAAACTTCAGATATGAAGTTTATGAGCAGAACAGTGTTGAATTTCTCATCCGAGGGTATCTGTATGCTCACAGTTCCCTAGCAAAAGCACTTTTTGGCCGATTCCTCCACTCTATAGTTCAAAGTACCATTAGACCATAAAGGCCCAAGAGATCAAAGGAAAAATAGTATCCCCTCAAAGACTCTCACGTTTCTTCATTGCTTCTCACAGACAGGCTGCTACAGCCGGATTCCACAAAATGGCAGGAACACAGCATGGCAGCAGCGCCTTAATGAAGTTGAAGCAGAAGAAAGTACATCTAAGCACAGCTACCAGCTCAGTTTTTTTCCTCTGCTAAAGACTCAGCCTCTGTTTGGGTCAGAGAGGATTTTGTACAGTTTGTTTCCAGCATGTTTCAGGCTCAACTCATACCATGCTCATATCTTCTGCGAGGTCAGCAGTAGCAGGTCCCTAACAGGGAACCAAGACATGAGGGAGAAACACAAGCTTTTGTAAGCATAAAAACCTTGTGTATGCCAGAGAATTATCAATGGGTAATTCCCAGTGAGGACAGCAAGGCAGGCAGGAGCTTTCATGCCTACTACTAGCGGAGTGCGGAACAACAAGAAAAAAAAAAAGAAGAAATTAGACTATTAAGGCTCTAGCCCTTTCAAGCTTCCTTTTATGAGCCTTTTTGATTACCAGCAGCCCCCAGCGGCAAACTGTTGTGGAAGAACAGTTTGCAAATTTTCCTGTAATTCCACTTGGGTATAGTAGACTTGTCAGAAAAAGTCTCCAGAAAGAGACAACTGCTGTTCCATTTGCTTAGAAGGCCTCATCTTATCCTGTGGTTTTGACTAAGTAAGGTGGTCACTGAGCATCAGAATTTGAGGCTTCGTTTCAGCATGTCTAAAGGGAGGGAATGAAGGACTGGGAGGAGATGAGCCAATGCATGGTTTTAAAAAATTTCAAATTTCTCAGCCTCCATTTTAAACTTAGCTCTGTTCTAATCACCAAAAGGAGCAGGTCTGAAAAAAAAAAAAAAAAAAAAAAAAAGCCTTCATTAGAGAACCCACCTCCTTCCATGAAGACTGCAAGAATCAGAAATTTCCACAAAGCTTTAGAATGATTTTGCTTCCTCTCTGGTCACCTTGGTCAAGCAGCAGAGCTACCACTAGCACCAAAACTGGCATCACACTAGTCTCATCTCTTGCTTGAAGTCACGATGGGACAGATGACATCCAAATGGTGAGTAGGGAGTAGAAGAAGGATCACCCTTCCACGGATGACAGCCTTTAAAAGAGGTTTTCCCGAAACAGTCCTGGTCCTGGAAGCAATGCTACCAACCTTATTTAGTGCAAGATTTAAATGCCTATCAGGAATTGCACTCTCCTCCCAAGCAACAGAGGCAATGAAAGCATCTATGTGAATTTGAGAAGCAACTGCGACACACACCACCAGGTTAGAAATCTGCCAGGAATACCAAAGCCATATGATGACGGCCTAGTTAAAAACCAAACACATTGAGCTTTGTTTCCGGGAGTGGTAGGAGGGGACTCCGAAGAGAGAGCCTCCAGATGTCCAAACATAGGAGGTTACTAGGAGACACAGAGCTGTACCCATAGTCAAAGAAAAAGGAAGCACAGATGAATTACTTATGCCACAAGCTGAGACGAACCGAAGAGAAAAAGGTACTGCCTATAGTAGTTGTAGACACAGTGGCTAAGGGCAGCATCTTCTGGCTTTCAGGGCTCCTGCATAGCTCCAAGACAGTAAAGACACAGCCTAACAAACACTTCAGGAAAAATAATTTCTGACTGACAATAAGGACAAGAGATACATAGTTGTGAAAACACAACTCAGAAGAGACTACAGTAACTCCAAGAATTATAGACTTGGGAAACATCAGCAAATGAGTTCACACTGAACTCCGGGAAGCTGGGGAAGCAGGTATACAAGTTATTCACTGAGTAGAACAGGAAAAGTGTAAAAAGAAGGAAAAAATATGGACTTTGCACAAGATGCTATGTAAAGGAAAAGTTAAACAGAAATGCAACACAAACTACAGTAGAGAAAAGACATGACAAAGTTCATAGGGAAGACTTTACATATGGAACCGAATCTAATAACTATGACAAGAAAATTATACCTATCCTTGCAAACCAAGGGAAAGTACACAGCAGCAAGAAAGCAGGCAGTCCCAGCAGATGAAGTATTTTATGTATATGACAAAAGTAAAAAGAATGGGAGCAGTTTTAAATCACAGACTAGTATCAACACCAAGGACACGTTTTTGTCTAACAGGCACAAAATAGATAACACGAGTAAATGGCTCCGGAAACAGCAATGGAGGTCAGAATTACATCTTCACTTCTTTGTTCAAAAGAGCCAGGGAAGCAAAACACAAGAAGGAAAACAATATGAATCTCTGAGAGCAGAACTGTGTATGGGGCCATACTCTTGTTAACTATCCAAAGATTACACAGT
>NW_009647756.1:1778056-1816077 GCF_000708025.1 Charadrius vociferus | reverse complement strand
ATTAAGTAAATTCAAAAGTTATTTACCTTTATAAGCTGTAAAAACATCTTCTGAAGTTTTTAACTCTGCAAACTGTACTGCAGTTGTCTGGTAGTCAGGAAGAACTGGGTCTCACTGAAACTATGCTAAAAAACCATCCCAGTCCTGAAATTCTTCAGTGAGAAAAAAAGGACCTTTCAGGTCACTCTCCCACAGCTCCCAGTGTCCAGAGATTTCATGCCAAGGTCACTTCTGCTGAGGGAACAAATGATTGCCCAAATAGAAAAAAAAAAAAAAGATAAATATCTGGCAAATACTTAAGCTCACACCATACCGTTGGAATAATTTTCAAGAGTGAGAAGTTGTGCATAGGAAGTATCACTGACAGAGAGGGCTTTACTCTGAAGTCACTGCTAGCACAACTACAAAAAAAAAATCAACATAGTCTTGTGGTCACTGCTAGCACAACTACAAAAAAAATAAAATCAACATAGTCTTGTAACAGAAAAGCATAGCATCTGTACAAGAACATGAACTGTTAAACCAAACCAATTTCAAACCACTTGAAGGTAACAGATAGGAATAAAAGAAAAAATTAAAAAAGAAATATACAAGGCAAATTTTACATCAATTCCACTTGCATAGTCAGACACTGCAGAAAAAACTTGATACTCGAGAACATTTTAACTCTCAAGATGATTTGAAAAATACTTCAGTGTTACCCACAGTGGGACAAAACACTTTGGCTGCATGCCATAAAATACTTTTTTTTAAAAAAAAGTTGCACAGAAGTATGTGGGAGTCACTCTGAAATAGAAACATTTATCTGGAGGCTCTAAAGATACAGTACATTCCCCAGCAGGGCCACAACTGTTCAAGACCCGATACAGAGCTCTGATGCGCGTTGGGGTATCCAGACTAAGCATAGTCTACAGCCACGCTGAAACACGCAGCAGATATTCAAGCGTATTAGGAATCACCCGTTTCACTACAAAAAGCACACAATAACATCATTATCACAGACTATTATCTAGACACCTGGGAACTAAAAAAACCTGTCAGACATTACCTCAGTGACCACTGTAATCAAAGCAATGGACCATTTGATCAGCCACGATATCTGAAAATGTAAAGTATCATTACAGTAAACTGGGCTCCCTTGTCTTTGTGCGATTTACCTGGAAATGGGAAGTCAGGCATATCACACATCATTTCCATAACACAGAAGTCAGTCAAATGGCAAAACTGAATAGCAGTTAAAAATTTTATGGCTATTCAAGATGAGAAAGAAAACGTGTGGCAGGCTGTTCTTAACTGAAGAAACCGATAAAATACTGCAACACCAGAAGCAGCAAGTGTAAGGCAGCTTCTGTGTGACAGTAAGACATGTACTCTGCCATCTGCCAAACATGCATGATGGTTTGCACAGTGTTGAGATGTGTAAGCACAACCCTCCTAAATACAGCAGAAGAAAGGTGAGTTGCCAAAAAGGTTAAGTGGTCACTGGCATTAATAGGACACCAGAAATCTGATTGGTTGTAACAGGACATTAAACAGCTTATGTACATAAAGCATTTATCTTATGCTCTTCACTGGTTTTGACAGAGATCTCACAGGAGACAAGTTTACCATTATGTAAGGCCTATGGCAGAACAACACACAGAATAGATTATTTTTTTCTGGAAGCACTTGATGAAAGCATGAGAAAGCATGCAAAGCAAAGGAGAGAGCCTGAATGTTAAACTGTTTCAGCTACCTCCCTTCTAATATTTAACGATGAATAAACTGGAAATAGCAATTAAAAAAATAGCTGCATTTTATCTGAAAAGGTGAGAAAAAGAAAATTTTAGGTCAGAAACTGAGCTTGATTGAAGCTATTTTACTAGAAGTGTATGATCTTTCCAATCCAAAACTTTCATAAAGCTTGAAACAAAAATCAAAAGTCTCCCCATTTGAAAGTAGGTATAACCACCCCTTGATAAATACAGTACCTAAGAAAGAATGTAAATACATTGATGCCTTATTTACTCACCACCTTGTATACAGTCTCACTGGATATTAATTAACACATGAAAATGTCCAGTGTACTTAATAACTAATTAGAGCTGAAGCTAGATGATGTGATCTTGAATTCAAGCCTTGGGCTGTGTAAAGACGTGCCCTCAATACGCTGCTGAAATATAAAGACAGTGCGTGTAGCATATGAAGGTTACCAGCCCCACGTAGCGCAGCACACTGCATTCCACCATCTCCACTACTCTGCTTGTGCACTGCAGCAGAAGTGGGGGAGCACAAGCCTGCTCTCAGCAATATGCATTTGTGGTTGCACACAGGATGGTAATGAAACAATATGCTGTTTTACAGAAGCAGATCTGCTATCAAATGCCTTTTTCCTTCCTTTTTAGCTGTAAGCCACTAAGCCACAGGAACACTGTGACTGTATGTCTGATTGCTGCAAGAGGATCAAAAAGCACCTTTAAAGTGTCATAATCTGTAATTTAAACCTGTAATACATCTTTATACAATAGACTGCAACATCCCTTTACAGGCAGAAGAGGTTTTCCTTACACACACGTTTTTAGTCAGGAGGAAATTTCTCTTTTAAGTGGATTTCAACACATGTACTAACTTACATTAACAGAGATTAGCGGTCTAAAGCACACAGCAGAGGACCTGTATTTACAGTCAGCTAGATGAAGTCTGACACTGATGGTAACGGCTAGGACATCTGACATTACGAATAATACCATGTCCTTAAACAAATTCTATTATGCCCAGGTATGTATCGAGCTGCAGTTGTTTCAGGTAACCAAGAGACCTTTCTGCCATATGTGCTTTGATACTTAGGCAAAGCAGGCCTAATTAAGGACAAAATACCAGCTTTCACTTTGAATTTTGCCTCTCCTTCTCCTTTTCTTTCACGGGCATTACTGAGTATAAAAAGCATATATAATAAACCACCATCAAGCTTTCAATACTCTGTTCACCAGGATGCAAGTGGGATTTCATTCACATTCAGTACCACTGCGCAGGGATCAGACTCAATTAAACCACTCACACTTTTTAGAATTCTCTATAGCTTTCCTCTAAGAGAATTATCAGAGTGCAATCAGACCACATCCTCACCAAGAAGCTAGTCCAGAAACAAGAATATGCCATGCTGCGTTTCTAAATTACCGCAAGCAGCTGAGTAAGCAACATATTAGCTGAACAGGAAACCAGGCATGTTTGAAAATACAATTACTGCAATGTTAATGTGTCACTGTCACCGATCAGGACTTAGAGTTGCCTTTGCAAAGGGAAAGTGACCAAAAGTGGTAACTATGAACTGTAACGGGTAGGAAACTGTCACATAACTGGTGCTGGGTGGGGTGATGTGTCTTTGTTTTAATTGTTGCTGATGTTTTTATAACAGTTTTTTTTACTACCTGTCAAAACAGTTTTAATTGTTGCTGATGTTTTTATAATTTTATAACAGTTTTTTTACTACCTGTCAAAACGCCACATAAAGCCCCACATACAGACGAACTTGTTTGATGCTCCGCATTCTCCCCTGCAGAATTTCCCTCTCTGCAGTCGTCTGTGTACATCAGAAGCAGCTACAGATACGCCAAAGCACGGTTTTAATAACCTGAGGTACATCTCAAGGACCGAGTTTAAAAATCATTTTACGATTTAATGCTTCTGCCTCCTTGTGGCAGACACTGGAACGAGCCTCCCTCAAGAGCTAGTTCAGCTGCAAACGCATCTGTCAGCTCTGAAAAACACAGGAGCTTTGGCTCTCCTATAAAATCATCGGAAAGCAGCTTACAGTTAATTTTTTAACTAAGTGAGAAACCACAAGAAGTTGCAGGACAAAAAGCAGCAAGAAAAAACTCACTGGAAAGTTTGTGGTGTTTCTCCCTCCCCCCGCGGCCCCCTCCCTTCCTGAGTTTGTGGCTGTTTAGCAAATCTCTGCAGGCACCAGCTCAAGGGAAAGCAAAGCTGAGCAGTGTCTCAGTACTCCTCTGGAGGCCTTCGCAAGCTTAGCCCAAAGTTCTCCAGCACTTTCCGAATACTGACTTTACCCCACTTATCCTTCATAAATATTGTGTGGGAATTGGTGGCTTTGATGCGGAAAGCCTTACGTTGCCCGAGACTTGGTCTGTGCAACACTTACTTCTCTTTTTGCTCTATCGACACAAATACAATATGCCATGGTGATGGATTATTGTCACACTGCAGCAGAAGCTAGAAGAGCTGGCCTGCCCTACACATGAAAGTTATTCCCTATAACTTAAGACAGCCTTTACTTTTGGGATACATCACACAATTCGCATTTAAGTAACAACAGAACAGCTGCAGCAATTGAGAGTAAAGGTCCGAGTGGGTCCCAGAGAGTAGCAACTGCTTCACGAAACAGCACAAGAAACAGTGCAAGCCTGGAGTGATACTGCTGTAGAGTGGGCAATCTTGTCTTCTGACCACTACTAAATGGACAGCTTTCAGAGCCAAGAGTTAGGTATGCATCATTATGCTGAATACACCTCAGTAGACTTTTTTTTTTTGCCAGGTCTTCTTGAGAACAATCTTCCTTTTGTTCTGGAACAGATTGCCTGATTGCTGCCTTGCAGGCTCCTGAGAAGTCATAAAGAACAGGATATGGAGTCTCTATTTGTTTTTTCCACGTAACTATTATTCTATACACCCCTTAAGACTTTTCTCCATGCAGTTGAGCTTACAGCCTACTCCACCTAAGCACTTTTTATTTGCTAGAACTGTACCATCTCACCATTATTTTGCTTTTTCAGATTATTTAGAAGTGTACTGATCACGGGCACAAGAACCAACCCAAACTGCACCCCAATGGCAACTTTTCCCTGCTGTGGAAAGGATAAATTTTTCCTACCCTTTCAACACCTTATTAATCCACAGAATGACCTTTCCTCATCTTATGAGAGTTTAGAGAGTTTTTCAGTTTGTTTTTTCACCTTCAGTGAAGCACTCCAGCCAGACTGTTTTAATGCTGAAACCCAAATACACTGCAGGATCCATACCACTTTTACCAAGGAGCGTGCCAGTTTCTTGACAGAGTTCAGACAGATGCTCACATTCCCTCAGAAGATGCCCTCCTACCACTTCTAAGTTACAGAAGAGTTTTTAATTAGTATCCTTGCTGGTTGCAAGTGCGATATATATGACCCCAGTGCCTCTTTGGGAGTCTAGTATCATATTCAACATCTCCAAGACAAGTGACAAAGTATAAGCCAGAGTTGGAAGTTTGGTGGCTTCAGTTTAGTTTACTTGAGGCTTTTAAGCAAGCCCAGCCAATAGTGATAGCTTTATTGTATTGAGGGACCAAAATGGAGTGGGTTCTTGGGAAAGATCATATTAAGGGCAATATAGGAGAAAGATTGAAAGACTCAACATTTATTCTGCAGATGCTTCTACACTGTAGTGGGGCAAAGTACATAAGGAATTAAAAGAATACAGCTGGTGAGTCCCTAAATAAAAGCTTTCTCTACTGAACACAAAAAAACAACAATCACTGCCATCTTAAACATGAGGAACTCTGAAACAGTTCTGGCACAAGAGTCACCACTTAACTGTGACATGAGAACACTCCAGTTCAAGGACGCTTCCCATACCAGTTAAAACACATGGCCTTTTATGATTTGTTTCTCATACTTCTTAATGCAGCCATATCAACAGTTTTACAACCATTATTATAGGCAGGATTTCATATCAATACTTGTGCTACAAAGGCTGATACAGCCACTATTGCTTAGTATCTATAAAATGTCTCAGATCCTACATTTGGGAAATAACATCATAGAAGAAACAAGACTAAAGAAGTTAGGAGAAGACTCTGGATTTTAAAAAGAGCAAAGCTTAAGATAAAATAAGTATCTACTTCAGAATGCAATTTAGTTATTTGAATAACAGACTGAAATCAAAGGATGCCAGACTATTGTACTGTGATAAAAGACCGGGCTGGTTACTAGAACTGAAGACAAGTAGCCAACGGGTATGGAAAGCCTATCATTCTGAACTGACTGTTTATGTTGGCCTAAATCAAAACGTAATGCTCTTTTCACTTAATTTTCCATAGTTATTCTTCCAAAATAAGTGTTTTGGCACAACATTCCTAGATAAAAATCAGCATACAGAAAGTTATACAAAAAAAACAATCAGATGACATCCAGCTCAGATAATGCATCACAACTCACAGTTTGTCAATATGTAGTAATTTGACATAAGCGTTGCCCTGTTGCACAGGAGAACAGGGAACAGAAGTGATTGAAGCTTGGGAGGTAATACATTTATTTTGCCAAATGATAAACTAACCCTAGGATTCACGCTTCTCCCTAAAGAAGGGCAAGATCTCATGAACAATTCCTGCAACATCATCTTCTGGCCAGTTCATGCTTTTAATTTTTCCTTTCAGATATCCATAGTATGCTTCAGTCAGTAAGACAGAGAATTTCCTCCTTCAGAAGTTTACAGGATAGTATGGGGAGGTGTACTACATTCTTTGAGGGAGAGGATTTTGTTGTAGTTTTATTTTCCAAAGGAATCCAAACAGAGCTCGCTGGCCTACTGCATAGGGTGTCCTACTACAAGGACTAAGTATTCTTCAATTTTCTCCTTGTATGGTCTATTTTCAGTTCAATACAGCTAGATTTCCACTGAGACCATAACATCATCTGTTTATGTATTCTGTCAAGTGTTCCCAAGACCTACTTCAATTGTTTTTCTAAGTGTCGGGCCTCTGCTGTAGGTCCTCAAATAAAGTGCGTGCAATATTGATCAAAGTCCTGCTCGCACTCCATGCGAGATTCAATATATTCCTATTAGAGGGATACAAGCAGAGCTTGATCTTTAGCAGGATAAGCAAGCACTGTACTGCAGGAGACAATAGAGCTCAGTTGTTCTAAGTGGCTTAGAGTTTTGTCTAGTCTTTGGAGACTCATCTAAAACTCACTGGGAGGTTTAACGACATATTTTCCTCCCCACTCCTTACAGTCAGCCACAGTTATGGAGGCACAGAGCACAACTTTACTTACTACTTTCACTGCCCACAAATGTAAACCATGAAAATAAAGCTCACGTGCCTTAAGTCTAAGACACATCATACTCTGCCAGGTTATCATTTTTATCCACAAGTTTTGGATGGGTATGTTAGCAACCTGCACACAATATTCTTGTTTTTCCTTCTTAATTTTGCAGCTATCCAGTTAACATCTGTGGTTTAACCTGTGCATGAAGAGGGATGCAAATCAATCTCAGCGACCAAGGCACTTTCACTCATTCATTGCAGTTTAGATGCTTTCCCCATTTGAGCACCATTCACACTTAATAGCAAAAGAAAACAACAAAACTGCTCATTTTGTTAGACAGTCAAGTTATTCTTACATTCTTGGTCTCAACTTTGTTTCCACTGAAGCCTATAGGATTTCTGTTTTCACTACTTCAGCCTTTTCAGTAGCTTCTTGGTGAATTTTCCTTCATTTTGAAGGTTTAATTCAAATTTGTAGTCCTGTGCCACGTTAATAATTATCTTCCACATCCACTACAGCTGAAATAAGAAATACAGCAGATTTAAGAAAAATCTAAGCCAAGCTTATACAGAATTGCATTATCCAGTTCTTTCCTTACATTATCCCTATTTCAGCTTCTTTCTTAGAAGAGCTGAATATTTCATTTAGACTGGAATTAGGGTCCTGGCCTCCAACATCAGTGAATTTTATGTTATTTGTAGGCCCTTGGCTTTTTTTAGCTCTCCCATCCCCCAGATGTGTGAAACATCGGTGCTTATTAAAATAATCCCAGTCAAAGCTGATAATCCGCTTCATAGATAAGGTGATGGTCACTCTACAGAGTGTTCTCAGACACTGGCAGAACCGCAGGGTACTAAAGATCTTGGGAACAGAACTCTTCAATAGGATACCAAACTATGGATAAGATAGAGTAACGCAAGCTTTGGTGAATTTGGGTAAGACAGCTAGTTTCTGTTAAGAACACATCAAGAAATCGTCAAAGAATTTCCCTCCAGTCTAGAAGCTGGTCATCAGGATGACACAGGATCTCTAGATATGCTGGGACAACTATCACCCTGAAACTCATGTTGAATTCAATTGCTGATATAAGTCTCATGTTCTTTCTAGCACCACAGTATGCGTTTCAGCTAACTTCCACCAATGCTTAGAATTAACCCGTAACTGATTCACTGTTAATACAGAATGGCAAAAAAAGAGAGCTGTAATTTCCTGAAAAGTACATTTAGATTTCAAATATCAACATAGCTTGATTGAATAAAAAATGAGCACTCATACAATCAAGATCTTAACTCAGTAAGCAACTAATCTGAAACACGAGTAGTAGCAGTAAGCATCCTGATGTAACTGAATTTTACCAGTGTTCAATGACTATTCAAGCTTATGTAGAGCCATGTAGTGGACAGCAGAGCTCACAAACTGCTGAAGCAAAACTGAAATACTGAGATCTCCAATTAATGAAAGATTCTGAGCCAAGACCAGCTCCAAAGATTAGACCAAGAGTCTCTAGAAAGAGTCCACATTCAGAAAACAACCCAGGACAAATAGGCTGACTTTGAAGACAGAGTATCTGTTCTCTGACTTCAAGTTAAACTGAATTGTATCTGTGGAAGAACTGGTCCATATATTCAAGAGATATTTTCCATCTCCAGCTTTTATGATTCATACATAGATTACAATTTCATTGCTACGGGGTAAATACATTTTAAATTAGACTATATAAAGAAGCTCTAGAGTTTCCATGACAGTTGCAGCAAAATGCCTGGTCGTTTCTCATTACAAAGCATAACCTATCTTTATAACCAAATTAGCTTTCTCAGCTATTCCCCGAAACGTTGCCTGCAGATCTACTTTTGTTGATCCACCAATTGTTTCTTTCAGATTTGCATGGTTAATTATCAAACAGAATGATCGTCATTTAGATTATTAAAACAATCCATCAGCCAGCTTTGCTCTCTTTCATGCGAAAGAGAACAAAGGTGAAAGGTTTTAGAGAACTTTTATGTCAGGAGCTTGGTTAGAAAGGCAGAGAAACAGTTCTTTGCCACCAGCCCTGATATGATCATCTTCCCTAGATATGCCCCCAACCTAAACCTGGACCTGCCCCTGGACACAGCTCAATGCCAGCTGTTTCTCCTCCATAGGTTAGCCCTACCCCAAAGCTAATGTTTGCTCTGGAAAATCACCAACCCCTTTGTTAGTGCAGCTGATGGTGGATCCAGCCATGGTCTCTCAGATGCATTTCCTTTCCAGGTTTAAGGCTTCGGGAGTATGAAAGATGAGAGGCACAAAGAGCAGAGTCCATCTGTTACTTTTAAATAATAGGACACAGGGGCAAAAGTCTCCTAAAAATAACTTAAACTCTTCTGCTCCCACCTATCTTCCAATCTTTAAAAACAGAACACTGAAGAAAGTGGGGGGGACACAGTAGTACGCATGTAGACTGCAACTTGTCATACTAATTATCTTTTGCATCAAATTGATTGCATTAACCAGAAACCAGAATTTTCAAAGACTCTGAACTGTTCATTCCAAGAACAATTAAATCTAAAGTAAGAAGAATCATGACGAATTGCTGACAAGTGTTAAAACATCATCTGCTGGCAGCTTCTTTTTCTTTTAAGAAGATGTCATAGCAAAGTCAAAACCAAGACATCTACAATAGAAGATATCAAATGATACATTTAATAGGACGTGAGGCAAGATGTTCATGTGTAAAAAACTTTGTCGATCTTTGCTATTACTCAACACGCGCGCATCAGGAATACTACAGAGAGTGTAATGGAAAGACCCCATTCTAAGATTATGTGCTGCTTCAAACAATATTATCTGAAGTTTATCTGACAAGATCTGAACCTTGAGAAAGAAGAGTCAGGAATAATGTTGCTAGATGCAGCAAGGAGATAGTTTCCTTAAAAGACTCACAGTAAAGAGTTCTGAATTCAATCAATCCAATATAGAATTGTGTTAGAATTTAACTGTGTAGTTGTGTGAACAACAAAACTAATTAAGCCAGATAGGGAATGTACACGTGTCTTGCAGCTGATTGACTTTAATTGAATTATTCCTTAAGCTCTGGGGTGAGCTCATCCCTTAACCAGAAAATCTGCACAGGAGAGAAACTTTAGCCTCATTCTTGAAAAAACACAGACACCAACAACTGGTCGTGCCCCATTGTTAGGAAATCCATAACTCCCCTGTGAACAACCCGATGGTTACTGAAGGGTGATCTCATGCTTTCCTTCGCTGTGGCATTATCAGCCTCTTTCCTCTGCGGTGCTCTTACAATTCACACAGAAACTTCACATCTCCAGAAGGTTCAAGAAAGTTGCACCCTTCCCTTTCTTCACCAAATTCAGTCAAAGCAGACCAAGTTGTAGGGAGCAGTCAGCATTCACAGAGAGAGCATCAATAAGCTTCATTCACTAAGAAAAACAGCTAAAAGAGTTATGGGAGGAACATTCCATGAAGTTCTCAAATTGACCCTCCACAGTTTTGAAGTGAGGTTTCTGAAAGAGGTAGGACAGCTCTCAGTGACAATACAAGATGGGACACAGAGAAATTTTTGACTTTATTGGTTTAAAATTTTAGAACCCTATAGGTTTCAGTCTTTTTATATCTTATAAAATTCTCCTTCTAGAAAAAAATAGTTCCAAGTGACAAAATAAGTGCAGCTGACATACTTTTTGGAAATATTTCATGTCTATGGAAGTCATCACAAGTGCTGATACTTCCCCTCATCCCCAACACACACACTTCTCGAGGCAATCTTGAGCACAGAGTAGACACTTAGCATAATACACTCATTTAGTATTTGTCATCAAAAGTAATTACATGACAAGTGAATAGAGTAAAAAAGTTAGCTGGTCTAGAAAAAAATCCTATTATGGCAACCATTTAGAAACATCGTTTTGAACAAAAGCTTTTTTGCCCCTGCATGCTGATTTTAAGATTAGGCAGGCTATAGATGGAATCTTCTGAACCTCAATTTGGAAGTGCAACAAAATACCAATGGTATCTCTGACTTTGAGCAATGATGAGAAAGGAAACCCGTTATGTTTTCCTCTCACACTTGAAGAAGAGAAAACACAATACTGTGTCTTAAAAGAATCCTCTTATGTTTTCATAACCATTACACCTAAACTTTCAGGTTTATATACCATAACCAGGAGAAATTTAACATAATTAGTTTGCCAAGACTTAGGTCATCGTACCTTCTGCAAAGCATGAACTCTCCAGATTTTCAAGTACTGTAGTACTAGATTCACATAGTTGTGTAATAGGGACTAATGCTCAAATCCTATGTTTGGTGAGGGATGCATATCCAGCCTGCACAGTGGTCTAGAGGGACCAGTTAGATTGCAGAGGACAGTTAACCTGCATTTTGTCATTTACATGAATCCATGAAGCATAAGCCTTGCTTTTAAATATAAGCTTTAACGTCTTTCTAAAGATACACAACTGCTAACATAGCAGGATGAAGGCTACAGATGTTGTCAGATAAAAAGTGTTTCTCCACAGGCAGTAAGAGAAAGAGTGGGGTTAGAACTTACCTACTGCTATTGCCTCCCTCTAGGCACAGGGTCTCATCCTGCTTGCAGCTTACAAAACAACTTTACATTCGATTCAGTAGGCTGCTTGGTAATTTTGCCGACACAATAGGTACCATACTTGGATGAGCAACCTTTGAAAAACACTATGCACATTTACTCACATTCTACCGCTGACCAGAAGAAATCGGTTTCCTTTTTAGCTCCTTTCTTATTTTGCTTAAAAACACCTTAGCTTTTTAAAGCTAAGTTTGTGTTGTCCTTCGCTTGGCAACAGATACAACAGCTCCTGAGTCTTATTTGGCCGAGTTATCTTCAAACAATAAAAATAGCTTACACATCGTGCTGTACCTACGCATTTAACTGAGTAGCCAACCCGATGTGCCACGCTCTCCTGTTACTTGCATAGCAGTCACAGAGATTAACTGGTCTGCTTTGCCCTTGCCAATGACCTTGGTGAAGAAGGGTTTGCCAGTGCAGGCTGTAGATTCCCATTGTTTTAAAAAACAGATGCCAGGTTCAATCTTCCCTTATGACAGCTTAGCAAGAGCATCATGCTAGAAGAATCAGCCCACTGATTTTAGTGAGGAAGCATAAAACTTTGGAGTCAAGCAGACCCTTTAAACACCAGGTTTCCAGTTGACTGGAAGAAACCAGCAACCTCTAGCAGAAGAAATGAGCAAGTGCTACAAGAGGTGAGACACACAAGAAAAAGCGTGTCTTAGTCAGGGTTGTACTTGACTTGGCTAACTACAACATGGGTCAGTCTGTATTAATAGTAGACAAAAATCCCACAAACCTGTAGTGTGCATAACATGGCATATGCTATGGATGTAATAAGAGCAGCAAACTTTGAGTACCGACCGATATTTGATTTTTCCAATTCTTCAGTGAACTTAGAAGTATAATAATTCTTTTATACATCATACCTTGCAATGAGTATTTAACTAACTTAACTTGATCCTGCAAGGCACTGCCTCCACCTCACATTCACATTTAATGAATTATCTAAGGTAAGCCTAACAGAAGCTTGTTGAAATTCAGTGAATTCGTTTGACAACATGACAGAAAAACTTTTAAGAGTTCAGGTTTTTTTTCATTCCATATTTGATTTTATTCCTTGTGCTTATCCAAAGCAGATTTAAAACCAAATGTAACCAGGATCAAAGTGCAATGAGAACTAAGTTCAAATGTTGTAAAACTATGATGATGTATGGCGTAGAGGTATGTATAGTTCTGAGAAGATGTATTATGGAAATGAGGTATTTAGGGATTTTATAGTCAATTTATTGCAAAACTGACAAATTTCCCTCATTAACTCTGATTAAGCCCACTGAATTTTGCTACAGTTTTTTGGTTACATGCCAAGTGCCAGGAGGCAGCAACATATTTCTGTTGCTTGGGTTGCCTGGTCTGCTTTTGGAAAGTTGCCGGATCTCATTTGACCTTTATAATAAGGTTTAACCCTAGTACTAGGACTAAGTCACTCTCATTTAGATGAGCAGACTGGTGCAGCTCAAACCTAGGTCAACAGTGAAGGAATATTGTTGCCATTTGACAGCTGTTCAGCGGCTTCTGGGAAAATTGTTGGTGTTCTCAGTACAATTTTCTAGTGGACAGGCACTTAACCTAAAGTTTACTGCCACAGTTTGCAGTGCTCAGCAGAAAAGCAAACAGCTGAGTCACCAGGGAGACAGTGACTTTCTCAATACTGACATTTTCCAAGTCAGACTCGAGGCGCTGAAGGGAAAAAAAAAAAAACCAAAAAACACAAACCAAAGATTCAAAACAGCCAAATATAGGAATCTTTACAGTATTTAGAACTAGGTATTGTCCACCAGTTTAAAAGAAAAGTCACTTCACAGGAATGGATTTTCTGAGCCATTGCTAATAAGTGCTCCAATAACTGTTGTGTTCAGGTAATGTGCCAGGTCCCATAACGGAAACTCACCATTGCCCATCTCCCTGGCTCTGCTCTAACAAGTGATGAACTTAACCTGCAGGTCCCTGTTATTTTGGATACAAGTAAGCTGCAACAATCCTAACTACTACTGGTTGAACCACTCCAACCACTACCGGCAGGATACCTGGAATGGCTTCTTGAAACCAAATAAATGCTCTGCTCTCATACTGAATGATTGATCACAAGGTTCATTTTGACCTTATGCACTGTGAAAGAGGCTACTGAATTGACAACTGTGTAATTATCTCCTCATCAACACATTACTGCTCCAACACCTATACAGGAAGAATACAAGGGCAAAAACAAGGCAAGGGGAAAGCAGGGACACGCACATAACGGGGAGGGAGCAAGAGAGCTAAGTTACATATACTGAAGTCTCTGACCTGGAATTCGGTGAAACAGCTGCCACAGTAAAGCTGGAATATCACCCTTCCAAGCTCTGTCTTCTTAAATAGTATTTCCATCATCTCAGTCATGAAGAAGCTGTATTATAAACTACCACATTGGTGGTAGAGGAGTTGGCCTATTTAAAATTTAAATCCTACACTGAATGTTTATCAACATCCATTATCTGTTCTGATTCCTTGAAGAGAGCTGCTAACCACTGGGTACTAAAATATAGTAATTATCTCTATGTTTAAAAAGCAAGATATTGAAGAAAAAACCCACATTCCGACTTCTATCAAGGCATTGATGCCAAGTTCAGCAATGGACAAAGCTTTGACTATCTGCAAGAAAGGAAAAAGTTTGTGTTGTCAACACCACAAAATTAGAGCAATAATTCTGTAACAAAGCAGCAGCAGAGCCCGACAGAGGAACATTATGGAAGTTTAGCTGAGAGTCCTTCTGTCCTGCAGCCCATTGGACACCGTTTCGCTTTCTGCATTTTAACTTCATTAGCTCATAAGCTAATGTCTTGCTAATAGATATGGGGGTGGGAATGATGCTGAAGTGTTCTATATTATTTTTAATGGCATTTAAGATGCACCAATTATTCTGCAGGCTCATTTAGCACCTAATACTAAACATGCATTCATATATTCCTGGAAAGTAATATGATCTAAGCATATCTAAAGATACTCTTGCTAACAACCCTTGTGCAAGAGACCTGGAATATTGTCATAAAGATGCCAGCCACCAGTGGGGAACCAAATGAATTGTCAGACTTGACCAGCTCCCTAGTGTGCCCACGAGCAAGAAAAGACAGCCTACCTCAATCATTCAGAGGGAAGGTATCACTGTCTTCTGCTTGCATATAAAGCGGATTTATTTGTGAAAAATGTTTAGGTGCTACCTGCTTTTTGCCTCTCATCAACAGTAGGGATATAAGCAAGTTAGGAGGATTATTGTCCCATTCTTCTTTAAGACACTTTACTTATTGCTTCTTTCAATGCCTCAATGTCAAGCTGGCATCTGAAATACTGCATTTATTCTGTTTTTCTACAGAGCAAATAATTTTTTTTCTTCATTTTTACATCTGCTTTGGCTATACCACCTCAATAGTTCCTACCACTTAGTTCCCAAGTCATTACTAGTAATCAGTGAATTGTTAGTGTTAGAACTGCTTCTAGGGACAGCTGAGCTGCAGTACTGAGTGCCTTGTGTCCCACCCTGCCTGTGTACCTATGATTCCTAATGAGAGACAGACTGTCCCACACATGGATATGCCATCACTATAAGACACTCTGCCTTGGCTGCCATCCCACTCAGCAAAAGCAGCATCATGTTAGAAATCAGCTATATCATCGTGCCTGATAAAGTGCCACTTCCTCCTTCATTTTCATCAGCAGTAAGAGCCAGTTGCACTTCAGCAAGTACACACAGTCTTCAGAGTACCACAGAAGGACCAAGTTCACTGCAGAGCTTCTCACAAAATTGCTGCAGACTTCTTCATACATCAAGTGATGCCACTAGCCAAGAATGGCAGCGTAGGCAATTTCAGCTCATTAGCATCAGTTTGTGTCTTCTCCTCGATTCCATCCCTCAAACCAGTTTAAGTGCATCTGAAGGCAGTAAGGTCCAACACAGCTCTGTGGATACCAGTTGAGAAGCCGAGATTTGGTTTGGCTTCCCTGCCCACCCCCCAATCCTTTAATTAAATATATTAATTCCTTGGCTCCAAAAAAGATCAACCTTTCAGACTACTGGCTTCTTATTCGGACATTGAGAAAGTGGTGTGCTTGAGAAAAGCTAGCTTGAAGCAGGTAGTAATGTCTCTTTCCCAGGGCAGTCAGAAGGAACCTCTTAATCAAGTTTTAAAGACACCTCCCCTGCAACAAGACACTTTCCCAGGCTCAAGGGGCAGGGAAAAAAAAAAAAATCTCTGAACAGCTTCACATCAAAAAACTTGAGCACACAAATTCCACATGTCCATGAGACCAATGAGTTAATAAGAGCTTATTAAAAACCTTCCCCAGATAGCGTATTTGAGATAGATAAACATGCTTCAGCTTATCCAATACAAAATATAAGCATGTCTGGATAGCACAAAGCAAAATAAGTCAGTGAAAAATGTGCTATTTTCAGTGACTCATTGACCCTACCTGCAGAACCCTTTCAAATCTCTCACCCAATGGACCTTCAAACTTCACACAGATAGAGGAAATGAAAAAAGAAAACTTGGGGGAGGGAAGGAGGAAATCAATTTAACTTTTAACATTTCTTAGATGCATCAAAGGTCTCAGCCATGTAGTTCTATTAGGTTTCTGTGTGGATTCTTGTAATATGTATGTGGAAAAGCCTTCACTGGGTTCACTGCATGAGACTGAAGAAAATGCAGACAATATGAATTTGAACTTTAATCTTTTTCTTTCCTGGAAAGCCATCTTCAAGAGAAATGTTTAAATAAACTATATATAGATGCTGGCAAGTTGCAAGGCTGAATACAAATCTCTGATCCAATACAAATATTTTGCCACTCAGCTTATGAGAGAGCACAGCAGTACTCAGGTCTCCCAAACTGAACCGCGGCATGGCTATACATCCTCACAGTTGGTACTGGTATTTGTAATATCCGCGAGGCAAATTTATAAGCTTATTAAACCCAAAACACAGAAGACAAAAGCTTACAATAAACAAGGATGAAAAAGAAAAGATTAGAGTGTAAACGACAAAGGAAGATGAGATTAAGATGTGCGGGGTACAACATAGGTGGAGGGAAATTACCACAGGCCTGCTTTAATACAGTTCGACAATTTTTTTCCTGCAGATGCTGGATGGTCTAGACATACTTTCAAACAACATTCCTGGCAGTTAATCCCTCAACTCTGCTAGTGATTTGACAGAGTTGTAACACTACGAACAATCTTTATTATGTACTTATCTTCTCCTCCCTTCTCAAAAAGGAAATCAAGCGTGTGGAGTATAAAGTGCATTTCATATGATTTGTTAGGATGATCTCCTCTTGACTTAGGAATGTGCCTCCCATTAACATTAATGGGCAACTGCAGACACGCAGAAAGAGGGGAACAGTGATTGCTGTTTCAGCCTTTTACATATTAATGGTACTCCATGAACTTTCTTGCTCATCATCTAATTCCCTAGGATGGGGCAAACAATAACCACTGGAAAGAGTTAGCCTTCTGCCTACATATTCTTCATTTTTACCCCCTAACAGTGAAAATTCAATGTACAAAAAGTGAAAGAAAAAGAAAACATGGAAACTGTAGCAAGCAAAAACCCCCATACTTTTATACAGAGGAAGCACAAGACTCTTACAATATTTTGTGAAAGCAGAACTATTAAGACTGGAAGGATGGTGAAATAAGCAGCTAACAGCCCATGAAACATTTAGCCACCTTCTTTCCCATCCCAATTTGAATACAAACAAAATTCATAATTTCTTTGGCTTTATTTTTTCAACCTATTGGAAGTTGCCTCTCTTAGTGTATACATGTCCTTCATAAAAAGGAGAAATCCAGCATCTCAGATCAAGGATTTGCTCACTAGAATAACTTAAATTTTTCATTGTGTCAAAGAGGGTGTGTTTGTTGTTTTGGGTTGGGTTTTTTTGGTAGAGTAAAGGTAGAGAGAAGCAGAAGTAGAGGTTAGGGGAAAGCAATGTTAATACAATCACTACTGAACATTCAAAAGTTTTTAAAGAGGAAGTTGTTTAGTTGAAATACATTGTTCTTGGATTACAAAGCAAGCCATGTCCTTGTCTATAGTCAAAGAAAGGTTTTTTGTTTTGATAAAGTAACAGAAACCCTGAATAACAGTCAAATTCTTATTAAAAAAATCATTAACAATAATATTGCTTCCTGGCTATCACTGAACTGCTTTCCAGCTTCAGTCTGGGTTTATAACAACTTTTCCTGAAAGTTTTGGTCATTGTAACCACTTCACAACTCAGTTGTTTCAAGTAGTGCAAAAAACTTTGCAGGGGGGCAGCATGGGAGAACATGACTTCACACCAAAGAGCATCAAACACACTTCTAGCTTAAGTGACAAGCTGCAAAGGGTAGGGGGATCCAGCCGTAATAACCACCCCTGACAGCCCACAGAGAGGCACCACTGCATTAGAGGAGTCACAGCTGTACAAGCCCCTCCGTGAGCAGCAACGGCATCTAACCATTTGCCACAGGATATCCTGCAACAACCTCAAAGATCAGCATGACCTAGTTGGGCTAACGCAAGGAGATAACACTCTCAGATTCCCCCACAGATTCGTTTTAAAAGGAAGCCCGTGTCAACCTGAGCATCATATCCTTTCTGACAAGGACATATTACCTGATGGGGCTGTGAACTGGACCATCTGCTGTAGGAAGGAGCACCAGAAGTCTTGTTGGCCGTAGTTCTCTGCAAAATAAAAGATAGACATGTCAAATATTCACCAACATCTCCATCTCACACAGAGCCAGCTTCACTAATCTCAACCATGTAAACTCCCATAGCAAAAAACCCACAACAACCTCAGAAGACCATGAATATGATAGAGTAGCGCTAAAATCACAGAGGAGAAAGTTTGCTGAATTTGCTACCAATGCTTTCTTCAGCCTTGGACCTCACAACTTCAATCTTCACCTCAACTTCTGTATGTCACCTAGATTGCAAATTTGAACTGGGGCTGCAAAGCACTACCCTTCAGCCAGGTAATTTACTCAGATTAAGCAAACATACTCTAAATTCACATTTATTCCAGAAAGGCATCATTAAAGGGGTTCATCTGCCTGTTCTGAGACGTTATATCTGTATTTTTCCCTAACTCATATTGATGTTTCATTCCATACTTTGTATTAGGTTTATAGAAGCTTTTCTTGACTCATAGAGAACAAAGCAAAATTGTTCTTTCAGAATCACTTCACCGTATTCAAGAATGAAACTTGGATTTTTTTGAATAGGTAGCAGAAGAGATCAGTTATTTACGAACTTTTTTGAAGGAAAAAAACACAGTCTTCATGACTTAGCCCTATACTTCTTTCCCCCACTTCCCTGTATTTGTTTTCTGAAGCACTAAGATGATACCATGGACTATGAAAGTCATATCCATATCATGTGTGTCACACACAGACCTTATAATCAAACTGCCTTTGACATTGCAGAAGAATCAATACAATATGGTGTCTAGTAGAACATGACCATTATTTTAATACACATTAACCCCTGTTTCAAAATTATTTTATACCATGAACTCCTACACCATTTACTCCTAGTTTAGGCTAGAGCCTAGCGTAACACAGAGCTCCTCCAAATCCACCCTTCACTTATGCGAATTCAGTGCTTCTAAAAAAAAAAAAAACCCAGAACACCAGACACAACAGTCAGTAGCCAAATGTCTTGGAAGTATATCACTACTGTGTTGTGTAAGCTCAGGTATTACTGAAACCTTGTGGTAACAAGACTATCTGTATCAGAAAGACCAGGTAGACTTGTGTTACCTACTCACGTGCTCTGAATTCAAACAGGCTTTCCAAACATGAGATACTAATTTATCTTATGTCACCAGCAGGATGTTAATAGGGGGACAGATTCATATTTGAACCATATGGACATAAATTACACTAAAAAAATGCAAGGAAGACAATCCATGTGAGATTTATACCACAATGTAGTATACTCTTTGTAAGTATGAAAATAAATAGCTTATGGCTTTTAACACCCAAGGATATAGTACATTTCCATGCCAATTATAACCACTAGGGCTTATACATCATTACATATTCTAAAGCTGGCATGTCACTCCCACTAATGAGAAACAGCCACTGCTGTAATTGTGCTTTTGTGTTAGTCTATCAAAAAGCAGTTATTTTACAAATTTAATTATTAGCATTATTATATAGCATGTTTTGCTTCTACTAGGCACCCTTAGAAGGATAGGCATTTTTTAACAGATAGACCATCCAACAGAATAACACTTTCTTTTGATAGAAACTTCAGAAAAAACAAACAGCACACAACGCTGCTTTCAACTTTGTAAGAATTTATGAAAACTCCCCCCCATCTGCTTCAGCAGAAAGACTAGTCAATCTACGACTAACAAGTTGAATAACAAGATAGCTGGAGTTTTTCTGAAAGCATCTGGAAGTTATTTTCCAGCAAGAAGCCTTTCCACAAGCACCACACACCTTTCTTAATTAATATGTATAATGTATGGCCGCCTTTAGTATTGTCCAATAAAAACCGCATATTCCTCCTGTCTAAACACATAAATATCAATCTCTGGTTTCATTACTTACTCCAACACCCGTTACCTCTAGTAGGTATGTTTCCTCTACAGCAATCACTCTTTTGAACTCTTCTACTTCAGTTTCCAGGACATCCCAAAGAAAGATATCCCACAGAGAAACAGTACCGCAACATTACAGAAAAACAAGAGAACCCTTTCCAAGCCAGGCAGCCAGCAAACAAATACCTCCAAAGATAAAAGGCAGAAGATCACTTTTTGTCTAACTTCACAAACAAAAAAGGACCAGAGCCTCAGAAGTATTTAGAAGCTGACCTCCATCTTAACACTTGGTTAAGAGACAGGCACTTAAAAAAAAAAATAGTATAAAAGGTCAAACATCAGGATTTATTTCCCCTGTTCTCCCAGGCTTTTTTTTTCTCTCTCCATTCATAGACTAAAGAGTAGGATCATTTGCATATTTCAAGGCAATCAAAAGATTAGATTATAGAACAAAGGCTTACACAGGAGCTTCTATATCAGATCATTTGGAGTAAATTCTGAAAGATCTGGAAAATGCTTCCACCTGAGATTCTCTCCATGTTCTAAGGGGCAACAGGAAAAAAAACTGAAGACTAGACCCCATCCACTACTTGTCTCAGCTGTTAAAGTATTTGAAACAAGCAACTTAAAAAAAAAAAATGCACAAAGAAAGTCCAAACACACACACATCCCACATACATGCACACTCTCACTGCTACTTCACTGCAATCAGTAGAAAGCGGACAACCACCTACCTCCAGGAGAGTGACCCTTCACATCTCAAAGCCAAGATCCCAAGCTGGACCACACTTTCTGCAGAATGAATACCTTTTGCATGCAGCCTGTACCACAAAGGAGACCTCAAGGTATTGCAGTTTCACTAGGTACTTTACCAGGGAGAACATGGGCTGCATTTAGCCCCTTAAGCCACATCCCTTTCAGTGAAAATCATCTTCCTCGTCCCTCTTCCTTTCAAGAAAGAAGGATCACATACACAGAACACTTAAGGACTCTCCCTCTGGCACAACCAGCACTTTAGCACAAGCCCTAGACACAAATTCCCTCTCCGGTCTTCTAGAGCTCCCCAAGAACATAATTTGAAACATCTAAATCTAGCAGCTCTCAACTTTTTCCAAGACATCCAGCAAAGCCCCACTCTTGCCTAACTTTATATCCAGCCCTTCTACTTTCCCAGCTCACTTCTGCTCCCTGAAAGCTGTAGCTACAAAACCCCTTCCTCAACTATTAAAAACTAATTAGGACTGACCATTCTAACTACCTGCTTGCCCAAGCTGTTCCTTATGTCCTTGTCCCTCCTACTCATTCCCCCCACCTGTGAAGAGAGGTTAAACGCCCACAGCTGCAGCTGACCACCAGTCATTTTGAAACACCGATGCACTTCTGCTAAAAACTTTAGAAAGGTATAACAATTTTCATAGCAGACTGTACTTCTGAAGGCAATAAAACTGCCAAGTGGACACATGGGTTTTGGTATCTGAGATGGAAGCTATGGAAAAAAAAAAAAGAAGACAGAGAGAGGAAAGCTGGTGGTCTGCACACCACTGCCCAGACAACAGTATGAGAGGAGAAAATCTGAGGTAGGTACAGGTGCAATATGTACTCCAAGCACATGGCCGGAGCCAAGCCTGAACTTGAGGAATGCTGATGAAACATCAGGTTGCCTCCAAATCCCAGTGAAAGCAGGGAAAAAGTACTTTTCATAGCAATAATGTGGCGCAGATAAAAGAAAAGCAAATGATGTGCAAAGCTTCTGGTTTATATGAAGTTTGTAGGAAAACTGTTTTCTCAGAAGATTCCTACCACTCAACACAGTAGATAACACAGCACAAAGCCAGAAAAAAAACCTTTAGGAGAATACATGGAAGTCTGAGTATGGCTCAGCAGGAGAGCTTGTGAAAAGATACGTTACTATTTCATTCTTGGGCTATGGCTATTAGTGACTGTATATAATATAAGCCAAGATCATATGCAGTCCATAAATAATTTCTCACTCATTAAAGGAGAGATTCAATGTAAGGCCACACTGCAAAATTAGGAAAGAAAAGCAGAGCAGAGAGAGAGTTACAAGTGTCGTTCCTAAAAGTGTCGTTTCTAAAAGAAAAAAAAAAAAAAAAGAGTATATGTTCTGATAAAAAAGCCAAAGTTTATAACTTGTTCTACAGCCAAATAAACTTATAAAGCCTCCTTATGGGCATGACAATTCATCCCATTAGCTTGGAAAAGTATCTTAAGATGGGATGAATTACTGCCTGGAAGTACCTGTCTCCTTCTATCCACTCACTGGAGAGAGAGGCTAAGCAGCCAGTTTAATAGAGACATCTAACTTTGGATGGCTAATGTTAGGTGAAATTAAATGTACATGCACTCCCTGTTCTGCTTTCTACCAAGGGACCTGGGCAATTTGTCCTTTTCTAGGTTTTAAAGGGTTATTATGGCAGCAAATTTGCTATGTAATCGGGGTACTTTTGAACTGCCTTGTGAACTCCTACAAACTGCGTTAACCTTTCAAATGCACGTCGCTGCTAAAGACGTGAGGTACTGTCTTGACTTTCAGGACTTAGAATTTTTTGGCTGGACAAGAACAAGAGAAAAGATTTTTACTTATAAATAGAGAAAATATAATATGAAAGTAAATGGAAGATAGTACTAAACATTTAATCTTATAATTTTGTGGGTATTTTTTTTTTTTTTTTTTTTCAGAAAAAGAAGCCTACTTAGACTTATACCTGTAGATCTTTGAAAATACAGTTATAGTTACATGATATATGTGACATACTACCGGTTCCCGGGCCCTTCAATTTCCTGGTCTAAAATCTTGCTGGCATTCAGCAGGTGTCTTGCTTATCAGTTTAAATGGAGATGATGCTTGTTTAAAGAGTATAGAGTCCAGCTGTTTATGTGAAGGCTGACATCAAACTCAGGATATATTTTGCACTCTCCAATATCTAGATTACTTTTTTCTATTATTTGCTATGGAATTTCCCTGAATTTTCCTTAAATTCAAAAATTCGTAAAATGTAACAGAATTATGAGGTGAAGTTTGTAAAAAAGTTATAAATGAAATACATTTATAAGTTGTATGTGGAAAAGTGCGCAGTGGGAAAACAAACTTTCCTTAAGATTGTTGCACAATGTCATCAGGGATTAATTCCTCTAGCTTACAGAAATCAATGTTATGACAGGAAGATACAGAGCCGGAGAGATATTGACTGAGCTGTCAACCATAGGAGTACATCTCTCTGAACCTGTGGGTTTGGGCTTTGATGAAGCAAATGCATTCAGTAGATGTTTTATAGGAACTTGGGCACTCACTCAAAGTACTCACTTGCATTTTATATCTACTGTCTACTCTTGGTTATCAACATAGTGACTCATAATTTTTGAGGTGAAATTGCCAAAAGTAGTATATTCATCTCTTATCTCCCCAACAGTAGATTCTTGACAGTTTAGCAATTTCAAATGGGCTCTAAACAATGGTATAGGGCTTGTCGCGACACTGTGATTCCCCCTCTTTTTTCTCTTTGTCCACTCCTGTTCACCAATTTAATACAGATATTTTGGCACCCCGGGAGGAAAAAAACTCTGGACAAGCCAGGGATGAAAATATCCTCTCTTTACACTTGCCAACCAGGAGTTTTGTGCTAAACAAACAAACTTCTCTTCATGACCTCCCATATCCTACTTGATTGTCAAAACTAATAATGAATGTATTTGAAATTTCAAGGTATATCTTTAAGTGGGGATGAAGTCCACAAGCCTTTTATACCTCACCAACCAAATAAGAAATGATATTAGAGATCGCACTACCCATCTCAAACCACATCTACCTTAGCAGAACTGACTGGTCAAACTCGAGTCAACAATACTGTAGCCATTAATTCCTTCTCCATTCCCAATTGTATGGGCCAATGAAAGTGCAGTGTACTTGAATCACAAACATGTTGAACATCTGTTACTGTTGGTGACAAGCAACAATTTCTTTCTTAGGTATTTTAATATGGTGAAAGAACTTCTGTGTGGAGATGCTACGTACGCCATGATTTGCTGTGCAGTCAGCACTTTCTCCCAAAGCCAGAGTTTGAAGATAAGCTGCAAAGAGATCGAGGAACAACCTTCAAGTCTTCCAGATGGAGTTGACGTAAAGTTGGCATCCTTTTCCCATAAAATGTACAATTAAGAAATTGTAAGAAAGTCACAAGACTTGGAAAAATGCAATAAGATAAAAGAAAAAAAGAAAACAAGAACATGGAAACATTCGATGCTTTGCGGTCAAGAACTCTCCCTAGCACTACAGAGAAGGTAGGGGAGCACACCACAGCCACATGAGAGATATTATAGTCAGAAAGTGGATTTTTAAAAGTTAGCAGCTGTTTCTGTGGACAAAAGGCTACAAGGAAGGAAGGAAGTATAGTATTACGTTGAGTGATGTTATATTATCAGCAATCAGTAACTTTAAACAATCAGGCAGGAACGCAACAGTATTGATATTGCCAGGACATCTACTTGTATTGAAAGAACACACGAGGAAATATAAGATGCAGTATCAGAAGGACTTGGGACATATGACATCTTTTAGGTCCTTTGAACTCTCACCATTTTCCTGAGTAAATGAAATGCTGGGGCACAAGGAGTTGTAGGGAACTAAAAATAAAAGAGACAGTCTTGGTTATGGCAGACAGTGGAATGGGATTAGTTTTGTGTGTGACTGAAAGATGTGGTTTTCTTCAGAAGTTTGCACGGGTCTGCAAAAATTGAATTAACAGGTGTGTGTTGATTTCAGACAAAAGAATAACACCAGGAATATAAAGTACTTCACCATAGCGAGAACTCTTCTCTTCCAGCAGCTATTCTGAGAAAGATATCTGTCCCATCAAAAAAACCAGAAAAAAATACAAAAAGTGATTACAGAATATTTGAGTAATGTCAGGTCTGAGGGGTTAAAACATAATGAAGTGACCACACAGAACACTGACACTGAGTAGGAGACTTTCAGAGATACACTACAGAATCAAAAATCATTAGAGGAACAAATGCAAATATAAAAACAATGGATGCTTTCATAAAGGTGTGTGTGGGTCTTTCCTTCATTTATTAATGTTCACCAAAGACAATAAGGATTCAGAATTATGCTTACAATTGAAGATCATAAAGCCAGAACAGAGAAGAGCCTTGATAAAACAATGCAAAAGACAACAGTGCAGAAATTGCAGTAAAAAGATGGTATACAGTAGATGTACTAATCAGAATATTTTACATGTATTTCATTACTGGGAGGCAAGGACATGAATCATGAAGGTTCAGGGAAGTGCAAAAATAAAAATCTTTATTTGCAAACAATGCAATCATAGAAAGGTGGAGGAGGTACTCTAATGATCTCTTTAATGGTGAGACAGATTAAAGTGAACAACAAAAGGCTGTTTTCTAGATAAATGAGTCATTCTCAGAAGAATCAAATTTTTAAAGTATTCAAAAGGCAATTAGACATTCAGGAAAAATGCTGGCAATTCCTGCTACATTATTAAGACCAGGATGCAATAAGCTTAAACAATTTTTTTACAACCTAATTTTGAAAACATTCCCAATCAGTGGAAAGAGAAAGTCCCATCTCCAACTTCAGAAAAGGGATGTATTGGAAATGTAAGAATTATTTGTACATTTCTTCTCATTACAACCTGAAAAAATCCATCTTCTATACCTTTACAGACACATACTCATCAAACAGAGGAAACAGTGAGAGACGGCGAGTATTGGTGTCTGGCAAAGAGCATGATGTTCCCTCCCAAGATTAGTCACAAAAAATGAAAACAAGCAATCGATTTCAGTAAGATGTTGTCTCAAGAGACAATGCTGATATAAACACAATTACGGTGTAATTTCTTAGAGGATTTAGGAAGAATATGCTAGTGGGTCTTTGGCCCGTAGGGACAGAATCTGACATCTTAGAAGACCATGTTACAAGCGTGCAACTGGGGTTTTTTTATGTGTAGAAAGTTGAGTATTTTCTGAGTAGGGAGACAATTAAATTTCTGCTGTGTCTCATAGCAGTCCAACACCAAGGCGGGAAGAGGAAGGAGCCCCATACTTTTCAGAGTGGTCCAGTCATTGGGAGAGTCTCAGGCTGGAAGGAACCGAAGCAGTATCTGCCTCAGCTTCTGAGCAAGTGGCTGCTGTAGGAAAGACAAGGTAGGAAGAAATGGGTGTTTTCAGATCGATGAACACAGCAAGAAAAATTCAAGGAATATAAAACCAGGTAGATATCTGTGTAATTATAAGATTTTGAGCAAGCTTTCTGTCAGGCAATGACTTGAGGTTGCAATGAGTTTGGTAGTTTAAACACCTGGCAGCACTAAATAATAGTACGAGTTTGTGGGAGGAAGAAATTAAATTATTTGCTACTTTGACCGTAGTGACAGAGGGGAAATTTGTCTTTATACTCTTTTTTTTCCTAACAAAACCCTAAAAAGTCACCAAAGTAAAAAAGGGGATCATTTGACTAGATTAGCACTGATACTGCCTAATCATCAGCTGAGACGAGGAGCTGACAAACCGGAGGCGTGACATTGCACTGCAGTTTGGCTGTAGTCAGTGCCAGCATAATATAACCAGCACGGGTGACAGCCGCTGTGACTATGAAGCGGTACCAGGTTTACTACCTGTCAGCCACCACAGCAAACTCGCCAGGCTCCTGGGTACATAAAGTACTCTCATTTTCTTGCAGACATTTCTACAGAGAATTACTGAGAATACAGTCAGCTGTTTTGCACAGGATCCACACCGTCACTGTTCTTGCCCAAAGCAATGTGTTGGGCGTCATTTTTATATAGAAATTCTAGTAAGCCGGATAATACTCTTTTGCAAACAGTACGCCGTTTATTTAAAGGCAGTGAAATCCTACACCTATTGTCTCCATCTACCTTCCTCTTCTACCAGGTCCAGGTAGAAGGATCTCCTTGTTTGAGCCCCTGTGCTTGCTCCCTGCATTCAGCTTGCGCTCCATCTCCCCCAGGCCTATCACGCAATCTAAATCCCGACACCACAGAAGGTGAGACAAGCATTCAAATTTGGCTGTCACAGCAGGAGGAGAGATGCGACATGGTGGCTAGAGCAGCAGTAACTGCAAAAATATATCATTCCAGCTTCTTCCAATGCCCCTCCCTGCACCGTGATCGAAGCATACCACGGCGATAAATTCTTCTAAGAGCCCTTAAATCTATCACACTAATTGATAAATGTGGAGTAGCCATTCATCTTTCCTTGGTAACATTGCAATGCATGAATTTGCTGTAAGATTATTTTTTTAATGCTTCCTTATGATTAAAGCATAAAAAGTAACGTCACTTCATCTACTTTCAGGCTAACGCTTCTTTTTGAAGCCTGGAGAGGAGCTCAGGACGAAAACCACAAAAGATAAGGAGAACTGTCAGCAGAAAGGGACAGATCATTCCCTGATCTATTCACACGCATTCTTAGCACTTAAGCACACTTATTTCCTGACTGTAGAATGAAGAAACAAACCCCATATTTTCAGAAATTTCCTGATAACCTTGTCTTTAAATTTCTTTCTAGAAAACTCACGGCAAGTCTCTCACAGCAAGAGTAAGTGAGATTGGACTATATCTTAGCATAGAGGTCAAATATTTAAAATAATAATATTCTTTGGAGTTGGTTGGTAAATAGACGTGGAAAGAGACTTCAAGGAAAACACAAGCAATAATGAGAGGCAAACTTGGGATCGTGAGGGTGTCCTTTGTCAATTTGTTCAGCGTACAGTAACCTTGCCAAATCAAGAAAATTCCAAGTGCATTAGGAAAGGCTGCCCTCTTCAGACAAACTTAATAAAAGGTACTCAGAAGAAGTTCTAAGTGTCTTGAAGTTAAAATAAAAATGTGGTGAAATGAACGGTGCAGTGCTTAATGACAATTTGCTACTACATAAAGAAAAGTGCCTCTTGTCATTAGCTACATATTAATGTGTGTTTGTTTAGACTCACTACAGATCCATTTATAATTTTTGTATAAAGCTGTTGAAACTTTCATTCACATGCTGAAATACAGAGACATAATTAATTAAGAAAGCTATTGAGTCTGAGCTTTCCCTATACTGTCATATGGAAAATAACCCATTTTGCAGTGCTGAATTTCTATCATATGGGAATTTTCATTAAACACGATAAACTTGCTTCTTTTCTCTAACAAAACTTGGGGTTTAAATATATTTTGATCTCCCTAACAATCCAAAATAATGAGTGGAAAAATGTTTTGGACATCATGATTGGTGTTTGATACTTGATGGCTATTTTTAAATACTTTTCCTTAAATCTTTCATGAACAACTAGGGAACTGAACTTACTTAGCCAGATAGTTACTTTTCTTTTCCTCGCTATTGATCATCTGAGTGTCTTCACAGATAAAATTGTGGATTTTTATCACCAGGCGACAAAACACAAGGTCACCGGGTACTTTCCTGGTGAGTATGAAGGAATTTTCATAAGGAAGATGACCCGTATGAAGGAAGTAACTGCATCTGGGTTTACTACTGTAAATAAGAGCTTCCAATTTATTAGGGAAGGTGAGGTGAACATAAATATTTGTAGTGGTGTTTTACTTGGAAAACTGAAAGGTGTATCATGGAATCTGCCAAGGGCAACCAGAAATACAGATTATGTTCCACAATACCAAACCTGATACTTACCTATATAAAAACTGTTCAAGTCCTTTAACAGGACTGTACAAGGCAAACTTTTTAAAACAGTCATTAACTGTCAATATAGCTCCCTAAAGTTCCTCCAGACCAGGGAGCAGAGATGATGCTACTAAAAGAGGAAGTATTTCTAGTGACAGAAAGAGACAAGGGATTTAACTGCCAGCTTGATGGAAGTCTCTTCATTCATCCTTAGACAAGGTCTTTTTTCTAGCTTTTCAGCAAAGCCTCCAATGTCATAATGTCCCAGGGGAACATGCTTAACTGCCCAGTAAGTTTGTGAGCTGAGATATGACTCTTTTTCATCACAAACCACCTTTTTTTTTTTTGTCTCTAAGCACTTCCCCTAAGCATGATAAATCCAGTTCATTCTACATTCTGCTCCAAAATTTGAATCGAGTTTCCTACCTCCGTCACCACATCACACAGGCTTTCTGGACAACAGGTAATATATTCTTTAAGTGTCCCTTTCCACAGAAAGTCTCTTGAGCCTGTGATACAGGCAGCATTTCTAAGTTCACGTTAACAAAAACCTCACACTCTTCACTTTAATCATGTGAGGAAGTCCCTCTGAAGGTTTCTTTTTTTTTTTTTTTTTGCCTTTGTTAAATAGGATTTGGTTTAAGATGTACTTTAAGTTAAGCATTACTTAAATGCTTTGTTGAACTGGGGCCTGAAATGGGACTTTAATTTCCTTAACAACTCTCAATATACCATTACTAGAATAAATGTAGAAAAATCAGACTTTCTGAAAAAATGTGTCTCGAGGGTACTAGTACAAGCAAATTATGGAAAAGTTAAATAATGCCAAACTATAAATCTCATATCTACCAACACTATCCATCTGTCTTGCCAGTATGCTAAGGAGCAGGTCTTGTTTAATGACTGAGATGTTAGAGCTGGAAATAAATACTTGCCTTTTAGCCCCCACCTATACTGTGGTATTCAGTTTCATGTATAATTGATGGGCTGAAATTTTAAGATAGGTAGAGTAAATAAATGATGAGTATTCAAAATATCACCCTTTTGCCAGTAAAACCTGGTTATTCTTTACACTGACTCAGCCACCTCTCGTTCTGCTATCTTTATTTATAGGAGCAATATTTTCTGTGATTTTGTGGTATATGCTTACTAAAATGATTCCGATAGAAAACATAACCACGATTTTGTAATAATCAAAATACCCTACAGTTTTGTTTGGGTATTTTTCCTTCATTCAATTGAGACATAGTGTAAAAGAAAGGCATATTAGTTGAATTCCAGCATTTTATATGCTATTGCAAGTTCTTGCACAATAGAATTCCTGAGAACTGTGCCGTAATTCTTTCCTGCAGTGAAACACAGGGGTGTCCGCATTGGCATTCTTGAATTTTCTTATGCTGTTAAATTATAAGACTGCTTGTACTATGAAGAGAGATTGGGTTATGAATTTTCTGAAGTGACAGATTCTGTTATATAAACCACTGGTGAGTCTGGGAATGCCATTCAACATTTTCAGCTTTGGAATTAATTTTATTCTCCTTCTTCCCATGAGGAAATTAAAAATGTTCACAATTTTACTGGTAAGAAGTGCAGTTTCCATGACAAAGTCACATCCCTGGGAAAACCCCAAGTATTGCTTCCAGCTGTGGGAGGGCAGAGCCATGGGTGTACAGAGGTACAATTCTGTCCTGACAACTGTGCACCTGTTGTGAGTTATTGAGAAACTCAAGTGAGGATCCTAAAATTAAAAGGCCCCTCTACAAGATAGCCACAGCATACTTCTTGTAAAACACAAGGCTAACGGACTTGCAAAAATAATAGAAGAAATACCTTTTGTGGAATGCATTATAAGTCTTTTTTTTTAAAAAAAAAAACACACAAACAAGTTGCTCTTTTCTGTCATTACATACAAGCCTTTCCACTTCTTTCAGGCCCAGGCTGGTGAGAGGGATAGTCAGGTATGTCCACTGTCCTTCAGCATTACAGATGTGGCATCAAAACTGAATAGTGAAGTAACTGTCTGATACCACTTATAAAATTTAATATCATAATCTTATACAAATTACTTCATTCAGTGACAATTCGTAATCACAGCCTACAGAGTCCATTCAGGACTTCATAAAGTAAATAACTTGAGCAGTAAGAACTCTTTGACGGGCAGCAACTTTCAGTAAAAAGAACCTGAACAGGTAAATGAATGCATGGAAATTTATTGCTAGAGAAAGAACACAAGAAATTAAAGTTTGTAATGGGATAAAATTTAAATTCGTATTGCAACATTAGAGGAAGCCAGCATAAATTCAGGGATGAGACAAAGATTACTGATTTTTCCTTAAATAAAAACAAGAAAGCAACCTAACTGTGTCCCAAGCATTGGCCGATAAATTCACTCAAAGAAATACAGTTTGATTTTGCCTGTCTCCTTTTTCTAGGCAAAAGCCATCAAGAGTGTAGCAACACCATTATTCCAATATCTGCAAGCTTCACAGTCCTCTCAGTTACTCACCCTCAGGCTTCTAACCAGAAAATGGCGGAAACAGACACACCCCTCCCTAAATACCCAAACCTCTCAAATAACATGTTGAAGTAACTTCATTACCTCTGTTTAGAATTACTTCAGATTTACTCCCCCAAAAATAGAAATATGTAGAACTTGATGCTTCAGAGCGTATCTCCAAGTCTCTGCAATTTTTCTGGGCAGAAATTCCCTAGGTGTGCACTTGGCAATTTCTAACACCTTCTTGTCACGTCACAGACAAGTGACAAACCCAGGCTGACCACCAGGCTCACCCACACGCAAACGTGAAGTCTATTTTCACATCGCTTGACCCCGCTGTAAGCTCCAGCATGGCCGCTCACAAAACATTCACAGCCTGCTTTCAACACCTGAACACTTTGGAAGGAGGAGTATGAAACTTTTCACAACCCTAAATATAAGCTTCAGTCAGTAGATGCAACTCTTGAGTAAGACAAGTAGATCTAAACACCTTAGCACTGGATTTCAGGAAGTCAGGCATGTGGAAGAGCAAAGCTCACGCTCATAGACCCAAACTACAAGTTGTCTGGAATATAACAGTAAGAGCTGAAATACAGAAGAAAAAGAGTTCCTCCTGGAATGTATCAGAAAATAACGTACGCTCTTGGAAAAAAAAAAAGGCAAAAACAAAACACCAAGAAGGAAAGTGAGCTAATATTCATTAAAAATGGAAGAAATTGCTCAACACAGTTTTGCTGTACTTATACACAGTATAAATCCATTCAAGTAGTCAGGAGTAGGGCAGGGAGAGGTTAGTTTAAAAATTAATCTGGCCGTTCAGATTGCAGGCAGAGAAGCCACAATTCAACCTACAGAACCTGCTTAAGTTCAACCAAAAAAATCATCAAACAAGGGCAGAGATCCAGTGGAGCCCCCGTGAGTCCTTCACCAGGTGTACGGAAGAGTTTCCGTTGCGTAATACCAGTGGTGTGTTAAGCCAAGTCCTGCATCGGGGTACTCGGCTACTAGAAATGTAATCCGCAGTTGAGGCAGGCCAGCTTTCCTTGTAACCTAAAAGTTGCATCCAGTATGATGTGTGTACACTGGCTGCATTAATAGGTTTAACATCAGGAATTCTAAATTCTCATTTTAACCCGTGGGTGTTTCAGCACACCGTACTGGGGAATGATCCTGTGCTCGGCCAGCACAGCGTATTGCAGCTCCCTCGGAGAAACAGCTGCTCCATTTCCAGCTGTGTGACGTTGGTCTGAGGACAGACTTCTTAACAACCCTCAGGTCCAACTTAGGTACGCCAACACAAGATCATCGTATAGGCTGGGACTGTACGCACAGACATGGATACTGAAAGAGCCCCTGGTGAAACAATCACTGAACTCACATTTGGCCTGTGTCCTTGCACCTTCAAGCTGGGATTTTCAAAGGAGTTTGAATTTCGCTGGTAGGTGAACACATAATACCCCTTCATTCCTTTGAAGAGGCCAGTCTGAAGCTGTAATGAGCCTGCAAACAGTGATTAGCATTTAAAGTGGCACCCTCAGCAATAAAGTCTCTGTGAGCCAGATTCTAGTTTTCTGGAAGTGAAAGACACTATTCACATTTACCTCTCAGGAGCCTAATTTTGGTCCCGTACTGCTAAATGAGAGGTCACAAGGTATCGGCTCCAGTGAATTGCTCCTAAGGTCTTCAGGTAAGATTTAATTCTCAGTGTTTCATTTGCAAGCTTTCTGGAGGCTGCAGTTTGCTGCTCCCTGCCCCATTCCCCTTCCAGCCCAAAGAGCAGTACCTGTTGTCAGCCAGGCTGCAGGAGGCTGGAGTGATACCTTCCTACTCCAAAGATTTGCACCTCCTCCCAAGCGGGAATGAATAATCGTTTCTGAAGTCTGACTTGCCCATTACGCTCAAAAAAGCCCACATCGGGAGCCCGACAGAGTTACGGGGCTGTGAGGGTCTTTGTGGTATGCTCTGCACCTCCCCTACCCGCTGAAACCAAGTCCACGGTAGCCACTGACAGTTCAGCTCTGTCTTCAGCAAAGCATTTCATCGATAAATGTTGTACGGGGCTAGTTAAAAGCAGACGGGAAGGATTTATCCTGCCATCAGATTGAAGATTAGTAAAAGAAAAATAACAAATGAACAAACCTGCAGCCGGGTAAAAATACCTGACCCCACAAGTGGAGAAGCGTTCAAATAACAGTAAAGTTTTCATTCCTAGCTGCTTCTGTGCAAGTAGGTGTTAAGCAGAAATGCCTCATGGAAACAAACCGAAGCTGGGCAGGCTCTTTCGGGAGAGTAAGTAGACGGGAAAATCTCTTGATGCCCATGTAAACTCCATTTCCTCTCTTTCTACCTTCAGCTGCAGCCCACACAAGGACGTTGGTCAAACAGTTCAGAGAAAAGGCCAAGCGTGGGCTTAGAAGCTGCACATTCCCCAGAGAAGGCCTCCTCTGCTCCGATTTTTAAAAACCATGAAGTCTCTTCCTTTTCTACCTTAATCTTGAAATCTGTTCCATTTTCCACATTTGACTACAGAAACGCTCTCTGAAGTCCCTGAAATAAAAATATTAAGCAGAACACCAAAGTGGTTTTAAAATACTGTAGCACTCGAGTCTCCGTCTGCCACTCAGTGGCACATAGCAATTTAAAATTATTGAAGCTCTTAAATTAAGTGCTTAAATTTGAAGGTGATCACCACTCTGAACACGTGAATTGTACAGCTATCTGAACTATCAAAGCGCTTCAATTTACTCTAACCAGGTCATTTTTGGAAGTGATAAGGGAGCCCGTGATTGCCCAGCCTGCACTGATTTAAAGCTAGTAAAGTTTTCTATTTGTTTTTACAAGTACTTGAGTGATTCTGGTAGCTTATAGGAAGACTGTGCTGAACATATTTGAGCCAGTTGGGGAGTATGTGTGGGATTTTTTAATTTTTTTTTGCTTTTAATCAGCAATTTTGCATCAGCATTCTCCTTCAGGAGTCAATTCAAAGCAGGTGTTTTTCCGTAGTTCTTCCATGTCTGTGTGGATATAAAAATTGAACACCCATATCCATTTTCAAAGTCTCCAATTCACTTAATATACAATGTACAATTTTCTGAGTGTACTGAAAATTTCATTGCTTTGTAGCTACAAATTGAAACCTATAATGCTCATCTCCAGGAAGCAATCATTAATGCCTTTTTTTACAATACAATATATTTAGTCTTGCAATTTTGGCACACAGTGCCTTTTGAAAGTCTTTTCTTAAATGAACTAGTAATAGCTAGTTACCCCCTGTAATATATTACTCAGTGATGAAATAGTTATATTCCATACACAAACCTTTTATAGCTGCAAGGACCATAGAAACACGAGAGATCCTTAGACTCCAGGATGATTCTTTCCTCTGCCATCCAACATAGCTTAGGGCCAGAATGAGGTCTTGCCAGTTTTTTTTTTTTTTTTGCATTTGGACAGCTTTCTACATATTCCCAGAATTGTTAAATATTGCACTATTTCCCACACTGCGTAAAGTTCAATTAGAGAGATTCTTTTTGTGGGCCTTTTTCTTCTGCTCCTCCAACTGCCCCATGGCAGAGCTGTCATGGCTGATGCCCTGCCTTGGTTCACAACTCCCAGCAAATATTTCCCATTTTCCTTTCTGAATAGCTTTAATGATAAAGCATAATTATCTGAAAACTCTGATGAATTCTGGTACTTGTTATAAATTAATTCCACTTAATGCCTAGTCTTTTTAAGGCACTTTCTTTCTCTACCAGAACTAACTTCTGCGTTGAAGATTTGTCGGTTAGCCTTCCAGTTGTAGACCCTTGAAAATAAAGTCTCTCTTAAGTGGAAGCACATGTTGGCTATTTGACAGCATTTCCTTTTATACATCTGTACTGACCCATAATCTACTGCAAAGGATGTGCCTTACCGCTTGTATGCTCTGCCTCCTAAAATAATGCGTGAGCTGGGACCTGCTGCAATATCTGTTGTTTACTCACAGCTGATTGATAACCAGCTCATGTTTATGATGCTGAACAGTCTTGAACTACGTGGGGGAGATTTTTGCCATTTGGAAGACTTCTGCAACCAGCAAAATCTAACTAATTCCAATGTACGGCTGCTGAGTCATACAGTACTTGTGCTGGATCCACCTACGTTTTTCAGCAGAATGGCCAGTCAAATACCAGAGGTGAGATAATACAACCATGTTTGACGTTTATCTATTATCAAATCATTCGCTCAAGTTTACATTGATTTAGCTGTACATGCTGCACCTTGATAAAATTATTTTTATTGGCATACCGTGGCACATCAAGATGTTTCAGAGTAATTTATAAAGAAATCTGTCATGTGATTTCAGAAAAAGTAGGAATTGTTTTTCAGGCATTTGATGTTCTCTTGAATGATTAACCCTCATGTAAAAAATCAGTCAACGGGTTAATTTTCCAGGTTGAAATCCAGGCTTCGGCACAACTACTTCTTTCATTTTGTTTTATATGACCATGTGGAAGAGTTTGTCTGTCACCGGAAGAAGTATAACAGTCACAGTTGCATCTCTGTTCTTTGTTTTTTGGGCTATGATGCTGGATTCCCCATTATTCTGCTAGGTTTTCCTAGTTCCTTGCTTTGCTGAAGAGTTCAGTAGTTTATCAGCCATCTCATTCTCACAAGCGTTTCCCTAGTGGTTTTAGCTTCACCTGAAGTTTTCTCAAGTTTATGAATGCTTATCATATCTTTCTACTGTACGTGTAAAGCAAGTGCCATAATAGCAATTTCAGAATGGTCAAAGCCTTAATCAAGTTCAGTAGTTGAACTGGTAGAATACTTTACTACAATGCCCTCAACCAATTGTTTCAACTTCTTGATGAAATTATCCTTGTTGTTCCCTTCCTTCCTACTCATGTTGCCTCGTACTACACTGTCCTTTGTTTTACAACTTTTCGCTGCCTCTTTTTTCAGAGGTATTTCTGAGGAGTTAATGCTTTTTTTTGGCTTGTTTCTTTTCTGTCCCTCAGTTATGCAGACTTCAGAGACACTTTTCTGAAAATCAATAACAGTTGTTGCAGCATCTACAATACGATCACTCAAAAAAAGACAATGGCACATCAGGGCTGACTTGTACAGGATCTGAGCCTCAACACACGTAGACTCGTTTCATCAGTACAACTGGAAATTTTTTTGTTATGTCTTGATTAGCCTTTTCCTTACGCTTTTTTTAGGATCGTAAAAAAGAAGAGTTGGAAAAGTATTACAAGGCTGTTTTGGCCCCACTCTCTGCACTGAGTTGGGATCAAGCTGTTGTAGACTCTCTCTGGCAGAGTTTCCTTTAACCACTTTTTAAAAGCCTCTAATGAGGAGCCCTGAACGACTGTCCCAGTGTTGGAACAATTGCTCACTATTCCTTCCCATCGTTTGTGCATGTTTTGGGAGATGAAGTTTCCCCTCAGGCCTCTTTTTGCTAAATTAGACAAATCAGTTCCTTCACCTTGTTTCCATAAGCACGTTTTCTAATCCTCTTTTCCTGTTACCCTCCTCTGGGGTCTATCCGGTCTGTCTACTCTTAAGCCTGGCTCCCAAAACCATATTTCAACCGCAGCTACACCAGCTCCAAGAGGAGCAGAGCACTTTTACTGCCACTGACAAAAAAGCTAAAACATCCCAAAGTGTCACACTCATGTTTTTGCAGCAGCATCATAAAAGGGGTGTGCTTTTTTAATGAATTTGTTCTTCAGTCTTACCAAACAAAAAATGTGGTAATTTCTAATATTAGCTCATCTATACCATCTCATGTCTTCAAGAGCTGACCTAAATTGCCTTTTAGGAAAAGTTAAACCAATTAAGGCAAATCCCAGTGACTCCATTTGGATGACTCCTATGACTTGTAGACAGCCACATTTAGCAATGGTTTCCGCTCACTCTGAACGCCGACACTGGGCACCGATTACCATTTTTTCCTCATGCTGATCTAAAATACAGGGACAGTGCTTGCTCATTGCTTTCTCCAATATATTTTGACTGCCCCAACTTTTGTTATTGCCATTATTGCAAAGATACCAGCCTAGCAATGTTGTCAGTCGGAGCATGCTGATGAGTAACTCCACAGTCATAAATGGCTCTTAGCCTATGAGTGATGACGCTGTTTCTGAATTAACGTTCTGCTCACTGAATAGCAACTATCTTGCATCCTTGGATATATTACAGATTTTTTTTGTTTTTAAATTGCTTTTTGTCAGCACTGATGTTTGCGTACTCCAAGGATTTAGGGCTTGCGTTTGTCCAATTCTTTCATTACTGTTATCAACTTTTATTATTGCAACTATTGTTCTAATGCTCTAGAAATCGACTTAACATACTTAACTTCAGAAAAGACTGTCATAGAGGCCTGGCTTTACCAATGACTTACATCAAGACTGGCAAACATTGTGAAGTCCGTTATCTTGCTAGTGTGACTACCTTAGTGTATTTTTGATGTTTGACTTTATTTTGCTAATAAGTTATAGAACTATCAATCATCTCCCAGTCTGGCAAAACAGTGAACTTCATTTCATCTGGCCTGTTTGACCTGTTAGACTTAAGTGGCCCTACCAGGAGTTAAAACTCCAGCCAGCAAATATGATAGGATCATTGAAACACAGGCCTTTTCATTACCGCAAGGGGCAGCCCT
>NW_009647756.1:1706271-1778012 GCF_000708025.1 Charadrius vociferus | reverse complement strand
GCAGAGCATTTCAAAACACTTCTACCTAAAGCTAATTCCTGAATGCATACTTAGGCAATGAAACCCAAGTCGCCTGGTTTGGGAGGGTGCTGAGTACTCATGGCTTTCAGCGAATTTTTGGAATTAAATGAAAATAGTAGGTGTAATAACAGACCTAAGAGAGACAAACATGGTGGCATATGGCTATAGTCTTTTCAAGATAGAAATAAATCTTTGTAAGAACTTAAATAAAAAATTCTTAAAAGGTAAAGTGACTAATTGCTTCTTTTTATATAGTTTAATTGATGGCCTAAAGCCAAGAACAGATTTTAAATTAATCAAAGTTTCATAAATAATTGTGACTTCATTGTGATACAACCCTGAATAATGGACTGAATAACAGGTTAATCAATTGACTCATTCTTTAATTGAACAGAATATCAAATGAAAATATTCACCTATTATTTATATTCATTTGTATTTAGAAGTAAGCACGTACAAATCTGACTCCTTGCCATACTGAAACAGGATAGAGTACCACAGCATGAAGTTTTCAGAGAGAATTTGTCAGCCATCTGAAACTGCAGGCAAGGGTGACCGTAACACCTCCTCTTAGCACCTGCGGCCCAGCGTACGCTGTGTTTGATGTGCCAAGGAAAAGGTACTAACACTTGCCCAGCCCATCCATCAACATCACTTCTTCGGGAAACTCCCTCCCCATTCTCTGCAAAAGATGCAGGGTCTTACTGAATACGGATGATATAGTCCACCTACACAGGTTGTACACAGCAAAGCAACACCAGTTTGCAGATTTGGGGTGGCTGTAGGGCAACCAATGCACTAAAGAACTTCTGCCAAGCAGAGGAGTGTTTACTCCTGTAAGACTGATACCACTGCCTCTCTGAAGGTTTCAGTACTCCCAGATAACTTCACATAATCAGATTTTGAAGGTGCTTATTATGAAAGATTCAAGCCAGCTTACAGTATGCATGAGCAGAGTTAGCCGTTGTTCACAAAGGCACCTGAATGGGGAGGAAGACATGGAGATAATAATGAAATAAATACATCCATGAGTCCGCATTGAAAAAAAAATAAAAATGTTCGGAATGTAGGGCATCTGTAAGTCAGGTGCTAAGCTAACAGGATGGCAGGCCAGCATGTTTTCCTTTACTCCTTTTGCTAGTTCTAGGTTATATTTTCAAGTGTCAAGTCACATTTCAGATCAGCACTGCATATTTTCATACTAGCAAAGCAATGCAATACTGATCTTCTAAAATAAAGTGCATATTTATTTGAGAGCACCCTGCAATATAGCAGCAGCCAAATTAAACTGCATTTAATATTTCCTGTGTTGGCTTTGTATTATTTATCAAATGCTTCAATTTAGTAAAATATATACATTATATGAGTGTCTTTGAAACTACATTACCATTTCTCAGAACCCTCCAACAAGGGCTTTGTTGTTCAAAGCTGCTGTAAAGAGAGCTGCGCCAAAGGGAGCTATTTGGACTGCACAACAATGAACTTTATTGATCCTGCAAAAGCCATAAACTCTGTTACATATTTCTGAGTGCCATCTATGGGCACATTTGCCATCAGCTGATAATGCGAGTGTATGTGTGCCTATGTATTGTTGTTAAAGACAATGCCACTATGTACCAAAGAATTCAGCCAACATGTGCGCCAAAATTTCCAATTCTGGAGTGTGATCTTTGCAACCTTAGTGTTCTCTTACTGCAATTATACAAGTTTGATTGGCATTGACCCTGGACCCACACTGAAAGTGTGATCTTATCCAAGACTGCAAAGATTTTCTGGCTTTTTATTTACAGTAGGTTAAATTGTTCCAGTTGTGGCCTTGACAACTATACATGCATGCCAGTCCATCCACTCACATTAAAAAAAAAAAAAAAAGGCATGTGCATGCAAGTGAAATAACTGTGCACCTAAACACCTAAATAAGTGTTTTCACAAATAATACGGCAGGGTATTCAATAAGCACCATATTTGGATAAATTCTGTGTGTATAAAAAGTACTAAGATACAAAGTAGTGTCTCTGCCAATGTATGGATTTAACAGTGGGGGTACATTAATGTATGACTTGTATTCCTGCTCACCTAGTCAGGCAGGGTGTCTCTTGGAGCATGTCTTTGCTCCTACCCAGGCATGGTTCCTTTCCTTAAAACCCTACATCTGGGAAAACGAGGTACCTGCATGGCCAAGTCTTATCCCATAGGAAAATAAAGCATGGCTAGTTTGTGTGCCCAGACTGGGAAGCACAGCAAGGAGAGCTCTTGCAGTCTGGTACCATAAACGTAGCCAATGTCAACAGGGTTTATTTTACAGTGAACATTAAAGAGGAGATTTTCAAAGAAACATAAGAAAGTCATGAGCAACCAGGGATCAAACACCTTTAGGTTCCTCTGAATAGCACAGGGTAAAACAAAACAACCGGTGCACCAGCCCATACCAATTGCCACATTATAATGCTCCCTGAGGCTTCAGTCCAGGAAATCAGGATCTTGTTTATGGAAACATCATTAAAGCACTTTCCTTGCTTTCCTGTAATACAGACTTTAGCACCTGGTAATCAAAGGGAAATAGCTGAAAAATCTGTCCTCGAGTTTCACTAAGGCTATGCATTAGAAGCCTTTTTGCCTTCCTGGTCCCAAATTCACATGCCAGGGCTTCTTTGACTCATTGGTAACAAAAGAGATTGCACGCCCCTAAATCCTCTGCTGCTCGGTGAGCCTACCTGCAGAAGCTCCCTTCCCCTTCCCACTAACAGCAATTTAACTATCTACCGTGCATTTTCGAGAGGCTCAAGCGCTTTACGCTGTTTCAATGTTTGCACCCTTATACCTGCTGCAGTGCTGAGAATCTCAAATGGGAATCCTGCCCTTAACACCCACAAGTGATTCACATACATGTTTCCCTTGGCTCAGACTGTGCTCGGGCCCATCTGTTTGAAAGCACTGATCCTGCTGGCTGGTCCAACGCTCACATAGCGATGCCAAGGGACGGGAACACTAAGTAGGATAACGCTCGCTCACATAAGGCTACAAGAGTCTTTTCCTTTGCTTCCACCCCTGCAGTCACACTACGTCACTTCTGCTGCAAGAATCGCTGAAAAAGGGTTCACATCTGCTCGTTCGAAGTATGCTGCCATGGAAGTGAGACACAGTCCAAGGAAGCCCCAGCTACACGTGGTGGCTGCTGAGGATGAAGCCTGTCTTCACAGGCTTGCCCAGGAGCTCATGCCCATAGCAGAAATGTGTAGCTCCAGAAATGGGGGTTCTACTGCGGACAAATCTTATTTGAACGAATTAATGCAGTGGAGGTGCCACAGGGAGCTTCACAAAGCTCCCCACACAAATACTCGAGTCCTAAAATTCTAATGAAAGACACAAGTCAGAAACAAAGGACTCTGAGTAATGAAATGATTAAAGAGAAAATACAGTTGAAGACTCCTGGAACACATTATAATTTAATATCTCATTATTTACTAGGCACATTGAACATAACATGAATTTCCCTCTGCTCCACCAAGCCCACTTCATATTCCACAGAGCCTACGCTTCTGTATCTCATCCAAGTTGAGATGAAATTGTCTTGTATATCAGACAAATGTACTAGAGAGTAGCCTACACTTTCATAATGTACAATCTGAATGTTCCCAACAGTCCAACTTCCACATCATTTAGAGAATTTGCACTCACACATTTTCAAGGCATAATGATTGGCTTTAGCAGTTCATAATTATTAAGTAGTTACTTTACATGCCCTTGTGACTGGTAAATAATACCACAGAGAAAAAAGTAACCAAGGGTTTGAATAAACGATTCTACATAAACCTAGAAGTTCTTATTTTAAATCTGCATTATCATGTTGGTTCAGATCTGTAAGCTTAGGTCTGAACAAACATGAACTTCAGGGACATTTGAAATTCAGCTCTGAATCCTGACCTGGATTTTCTGAACGACCTTTGAAATTTGGAACTAAAGCCGAATGTTGCAGAGTCTCTACCTGGAAGCCATTCGCTGATGGATTTTCATTCAGTCTAATGTCGGTGGCAAATTATGCTGGGAATAAGTCATTTTCAAGAGATCCAAGGTCTGGCATACAGACTACTGCATCCAGCAGGTTTAAATGGAAAACAAAGGTTCTTCATTTACCTCTGAGGCTTCTGTCTGATTTATTTTGCTTCTCTGGTTTGCATTTATTTGATTGTTTGTGCCAGGTAGAATGGAGAAAATGCAGGCATTGCTAGGGAACGCTGTAATCTGCAGTGCTCTGAGGCAGTCCCTCAACAACAATGACCTCTTGAAGATGCCCGTGAATCAGAGCAGAAACAAGAGATGGCAACTCACAGCTGGACAGGCCTTTGCAGCTTGCCCAGATGTCAGCAAACTAGCCTTTACTGGCCAAGACTGAGACAGCCATAACTTTTTAAAAGCAGTGAAGCACATACTTAACTTTACTCACATATTTAAACTGAAGAATGCACTTAACTGTTCTGCTGAATACAGATAGGCACAGCCACACGGCGTGCTGCTCTGGGGACGTAGGGTCAGTCACTCTCAGAGCACTGAAAGCTTCTCAAAAACTCCTAAAAATGGGAAATACAAGAAATACTTTTTATTGGGGAAACTACTCCAGTGTCAAGAGATGGCCACTAGGAAAATGTCCCCTTTTGCAGTCTGTGGCAGTATCTGATGCTACACTAGACAACGCCAACAATCCTCTACCCTCTTCTGTGAAGGTCAACATTCAACAGATATTGGTAAGCTAGCAGACCTTTCCCAAATAGAAACTGAAGAGAAACAGCACCACAATAGTCCTCTTCTGAATTGTACTATAACTAAAATAAATACATAAACATAATTCTGGAAAGCTGACTACTCACTGTTATTATCATTTGTCTTGATTACACAGGACTATGCACAATTACAAATAATAACAAAGAAATATATTTTACAAATGCACAAGTATTCAGAGGCAGAAGTCAGTCACCTTTTGAGATGTCTATCAATTGCTTTGGTAATGTATTGGAGAAAATAAATGAAGACGAAAAATCAGTCTAGTTACTACCCGCATGAACTGATTGTCCTTTAAAATAACTTCAGTTTTATGAAAAGGTAAAACCCAAAAGCTTCAATACAGATTGAGAAAAATGCCCAAGTTCCAGGAACAGGAAGAAGCTACGAAAGCAAGTATTTTTTTTGCCTTTTGACCATTTCTGCACACAGAACTCCCCGCAGTGACGTCCCGCTCTGTTTCCCAAGTGGTTACTATTAGAAACAAGCAATCTACCTTTGACCATGCCTTAATCTGCATTTTTCAGGACAAAAATTTCTTGGCCGCTGTGCTGATCACCCAACTAGAATTTTTAAGTACCCTCTGAAATTCTGTCATCTAAATAGCACTATGTCCTCTGCACATTTTGCTATCTCATTGTTCATTCTCTTTTCTTAATGAGAACTATAGACACATTTTATTTCTGCTGTAAGGGCAGAAGATTTATGTCTCTACAGATTCTTCGGCATGATTGTGTGAGCCGTGGTAATTTTTTTAACTGCACTGTTTTAATTCATATTTTGAATAGAAGTTACACGTAGATAAACAGAACTAAGTTCCTACTGAGATGAACACCACTGAAGTCAGGATTATCACACTGGTTTTTGACGAGTATTATATGTGTTTCAAAGATGACCTGAACTTTCTTCCCTCATCTTAGAAAAAGAAACATGAATCAAAAGTCAGCCTCCTATTTTAATCAAATTCCCCTGATTATCTGGTATGGATCTAAAGGAGGAAGGTTTAAATAGCTTCTACAATGGAAATATTTCAGCACTAATCTGACAGTACAAGCAAAAAGAGGTAATTAATAAAAGCAAATGAAATTACATTGTAGTAATCAGGGAATGGCTCAGGAAAGGGCACAAAGAATACAAGAACCAGCTGATTACTGTGGATTGTTTCTACATTAAAAAAAATAAAAATCCATGCCCTTCAGGCTACCAAAAGGGAAGAAATAAAAAGGAAAACATAAATTTGTCTGTCTGTACAAATGCATTACTTGATTGCAGTTTTCTGGACTTTGCAAAAAGAAAGAAGTTTCATATTAATGAAAAAAAAAACCCAACAGATTTGATGATATAGTTTTCTTTCTGGGGAATCAAGGATTGTTTTCTTCAATGGAGTTAATGTGGGCGTTAATTGAGTAGCAAATCCTGAGCCAGACTTCTTGCTGAATGCTTAAGAAGGAAAATCAAAATTCTTCACTGAGGACACAGCTCCCATTTCTTGCCCTTCCTATCACAGCTCTTAGGAACAGTAAGTTTTATATTGCCCAAAGAGCCTCTTACCTGGAGGTATTGCTGATAACTCTGTCATGTTCTCACCTGGGCATACGAGAGGAAAGATACTGGAGAAATAACATTGCGCTGTGCAGACAAACCCCAATACCTATGGAACAGTTGAGGTTCATCCTTACATTAAAATGGAGGTTTGTCATTGAGCTCCAGCCAATGCGAAACTTGACAAAGCATTAAAAGACTCTGCAAGCACTCCCTGACTCCTTCTTCAGCCAGTGAGAAGTATCTCAAGTGTTCTGCCTTGAAAATGTAAAGCAATCATGATTCTTACCATAAAGTGCCAATGAAAAGAAATTTATGTATCCAAAATTATAATTCATCAAAGGTCAGGCAAAATCTACCACACGCTAACAGATTAGTATCCTCAAATATTTTAAAAATATTTTTCAACCTGACAGATTAACTACTGGCTTTCCCTGTAAGATTCATGCCTTTTAGTTTTTCAAATGTTTGCTAAAGGCAGAAACTAAAGCAGAGCTGGATGCAGATGTAACCCCCTGGAAAACCCTCGTCTGTAAGAGGATCAAGTTAGGAGACTCTGCAAATTGATGAGCTGTAATACGAAACTTAATGTACAGTCATCATCAAGTGAGGTAACTTAGAAACTGGAAAGCCTTGTCTTAGAGTTAATGCCTTAATCCCAACGTATCACTCACACTGTGAGAAAAAATGTCAGAAACTGAAAATCCATGAAACAAGGTTATAGAAAAAAAAAAGAACAAAATAAACATTGTGACTGACAACATGTTGATATTGATTTGTTTTCATTCCTGCAATAGGTACCTGCTTTCTGGTTTGCCAAAATCTCACAGCATCCTTTATGTTCAAGTTATTCTGAGGCCTGATCTAGTATGTGTTCAACTAAATATTAATTATAGGTATCTGTGCCAACCATTGCCACTAAAAACGGGGTATTCATCCCCATTTGCCTGAGCTCAGAGGTATTCACCTCTCAAAGTTTTGGATTGCCAGAAAATAAAACCGTGATGGTAAAGGATGTGGTTATGTGGTAAATAGTGGAGAAATTTCCTTTTAACTAAACACAAAGAGTAAAAGAGTTTCCTGATTATTAATGATAAGCTTGTGCTTGGGGCCTAGCTAAATCAAAGCCAAGTGTTCTCAACCACAGAAACAAAAATTATGATTGCATGATAATCATACGTGTTTTGATTATATGCATCCACAAGAGTCCCGCAGATTCTCCTAGCACTTAGCCCAGGCCCAGCTCATCTGTTGTCCTGTGACCAACCACACCAGCCCCAAACCCACCAACTTTCTAGTTAAAGAAGTGAGGAGGAGGTGGGCAAATGTAGCCTGAGGACCACTGTTTTGCCAGGGCCCTGCTTATATCTACCCCACTGGAGCAGACAAAGCAGCAGACGGCTCCTCCAAGCTCAATCATACGTGTACCTACATGGAACAGGATTCAGCACCCTTTGTGCCGTGACTGCCAGGCTAGGACTCTCTGGCAAGCCCCATGAGATCCTTTCACCATTTCCCAAGAGGATACAGAGGGATTTGGATGCCCTCCCCTTGAAGAGAGCCTTGGTGTGGGAAAGAAAGAGAGGAAAGGAAGAACTCTTTCTTGGATTTTCTATTTGTGTACACAGGTTTTGGAGGACTTTTTGGACATTCCCAAAAGCACTGAACCAAGAGACACCATACCATGGACTAGAAGTACACATGTTGGAGAGGCATCATCAAGACTTGGTGAACGACCACAATAAAGACCACGTTAGTCCACGTTTAGGACAGCCACGTTGGTCCTAAAGTTTTCTGTTTAGTGTTCAGAGCAAGGGCTGTCTTGATATATACCAGATACAGGCCAAGATACTAGAGACAAGCAAGTTATTTGCCCTCAAGGACTACATCTGTATTGCTAAAATAACAAGGCCAGGTCATGGGCTCCAGCACTTGCATGCCATTGGCCATTCTGGGTGTTACCTTAGTCTCTGGCCTCATGTTCCCCATAGGATGTTTGAATCAGGTCACCAAGTTTTGAGGGGCAAGAGAGTTTAGCAGTGCGTGCACACACAGTGCCACGCTGCTTGGGTTCAGGGCCAGCAAAGAGTCTTTGGCACATCTTATTTCTTAGTAGAGAGACGTAGGTGCACAAAAGGTGTCCTAAAAAGCAAAGAGGCAGCCATGTTACCAGTGGTGAAATACAGATGAGAATAGTACTCCTCGTCACTAGGAATATGAATAGCAGAGAAGTTCTGCAGTGCCCTGGCTATTCCTTCCTCCGTAGTGAGAATGCATCCTGGCATGAGTGCTGGTAATGCAGGCGTTCCCAGACCACAAAAAACATGGCAGTACTGATGCTTGCATCATCTCAAAGTCACAAGGAGTCAGGAACTGTTGCTGCAGATGACGGTGGTGCCTGCTGCCACTGCTAACTGTAGTACCCTTCAGAACAACCCCTCCCCTCAGGGATGGTAGAAATGACAAATTGAAGTGTTAATTTGTTAAACTGCAATAGCACTGTCAAATTAGCCTGGCGTAATGCTAAAAATAATTCCACTCATTACTACAGAGCCAAAACAAGTATCAACCACAGAGCCAAAACAAGCATCATACCTTTTGATAGTAAAATTCTGCGTGCAGAACAATCTTACAAGCCCAAGAGAAAAAATGGAGAAACAGGTAGGCGGCTCAGAGTGTTCAGCTCATACAAACGCAGCAAGTCCGACAAGGATGTTGCCTCTGAAGACACTTCAGAGAGTGAGCATATGTATCTGCTGAACACCCCTGAGGTTCACCAAAGAAGTGGCTTGAACCCTAGTGTCTCTGACTGCTGCTCTGGTAGTATCAAAGACTGTTCACTCGTGACAAAACCAACAAGTACCAAGTAGTGAAGTCCCTCCTAACACATAAAGAAAAAAATACACTGTCACAATTTTTTTTTGTGGATGGAGGCCAAGATGAGTCCGTTCCAAGCATCAGGGCCAAAATATCATCTGCAATTAAAGCATTGCTGACAATGTTGTTGAGGCTACACGAGACAGAGCAGATTACAGGTCACCCTGCAGCTTGGAGGTGTACTGGCACTGTGATGGCAGCAGTAATAAAAATGTGGTTTTGTCAGTAAAGTAAGCAAATATGACTCAAAGCACAGGCAGTAGATAGGCTGAATAAGAATTCACTTTTCTAAACACAACCACAATTTGAAGTGCCAGGGCATGGTGGCCTACAAAGCCTCACCGCTGGACAGCTGCTGCGGAAATCTCGCAGGACATAATTGAAATTAATGATAGAAGAAAGCAACACTCACAAGACTACCACAATTACTGCTTTGCAAAAGGAAAAGTTCTGTTGTATCACTGATATATTCGGGAAGACATTAGATAAAGTGAATATATGCCATTTGATAAAATAGCCTTGTATAGGGGTAATTAAGAAGGGGCGTAGGTAAATGCAGGCACTGCAGAGGCCCTGCCATCGTCTCATAACAGGCAATACAGAGTTGGGGGGGGGGAACAAGAACAACTGGAAGAGAGAGCATAGCCTTCACCATCTGGGAATTTACTCCCCTTGTCTGGGAATGATCTCTAAGCCTACGTTAAAAGATCAATGAACTGCAAAAGATGTCTCAGTCTGCCTGGGAATCTGAAGAATGAGTGGAATTTGGTTCTGCTTTGATTTCAATTTACCCTGCCCACATTACAATTTTGCAACATACTGTCAACCTAAAAATATTTGTTCTGTTGCCAGTGTCCTATCACTACAGAAAGGGAAACAGTGATATTTTGATCATGATGGGTAAATGGCAATAGCATATGAAATAAAGTGGGGGTGCAGTGGCAGTGGTAGGGGGGGATAGCTGTGGGAAGAGTCATTCCCTAAATAACCCAGTAAGCCAATGCTTTAATACTCATTGTGAAGCATGATCACGCCGCTAATGAAGCAATAAATCCTCCCTTGCATTGGTGCTTGAGGGAGGGGGGTCAGAAGGTGGAGAGAGCTCCCTTTCCTTTCTCATTACAAGCAGCAATGCAAAATGCTTTAATAAAGCTCAGGAAAGTCCTAGAAGGAATAATCAGCTCATGCTTCTCCTTATGAATCCATGCTGCAAAATGGCATGGTTCCTTGGCTTCTCTGGCTTTCCTCTTAGGGCTCCTGTCCTACAGCCAGCACCAAGCCTGGCTCTGCCCTCCCCGTCCTCCTCGCCAGCCTTCATCCACTTTGGGACTTCGATACTTGACTTCTAAACCTGCAGCAGCCAATTTAAGCATAAGCATCACTGATTAATGCCTAATCTCTCCCCCCTACCCACCCCACCCCCCCATACACTAAAATGCCCTTATTTGAAATGGTAAAGGAGAAAAACATTTATTTTCCCCCAAATTGAAACTGGCAATGAAAAATGAGCAAAGCCTCTCTTTAATTAACGCTAATCTGTCTGCCTTGTGTACGTACTAGTGAGGGAGCCACAGTACGCTGCAGATCAGAAGATAAAAGCACACTCAGGAGTTCAACTGCTTTAGAAGCACAACATCTGTTAGCCATGTTATTCTGCAGCTACCCAACAAGCAGAGCACTCTTCATAACGCTTAATAGCTTATGCATTATGTATGCAGCCGTTGAAACAGAGGCGCTCGGGTTCAGGGTTTCATTCTGCGCAAGTCTCAAATTATAAAACTACGGACAAATCTGGGGAGTGGCTCTGTCTCCCCTCTCTTTTCTCGTATGGTAAGCGAGAGCTCAGGGCCAAATTCTGCTCCCAGTTACGCTAGTACAGCTCCACTCAAAATCAGCCCAGCATAACACAGAACAGTATCTGACTGACTCCATCCTTAATTCACCCAGTGTGTGGAATTAGAATAAAATTGCAAGAAATCTCGTTATAAGAGAACATTTTAAGTCACCCATTGTTGTAGTATCCTTGATTGATTTATCCACTACATTATTATTACAAATTAATAAAAGAAGGGTATGCATTAATGGAGTTTATAGGTTTTTCAATTACTGTTTTCCTATTATTCTTTCTAGTATTCAATTCACTAGCTTCTTCATATAATTTATCTATAACTCCAATGCATTATAGTGCTTCAGAATTTATGAAGTATATACAAAGCATATAAATCCTATTAACTCATCCCATCATACTTATAATTGAGTCAATTAAAACATTCTGTATGTCTACGGTATATAAACGAGACGGAGAATAAAACTGAGACCAAGGGGTTAATAAATTCTTGATTATTTATATTTTCTTAAACTTCTCTGCCACAATGGAGCCAAGATGCCACATGAATGTGCTGCATTTTGCTCCCTAGACCCTGTAGCCCAGGATGCACCGTCCAGGGAACATAAGACTTGAGAGCAACTTACAATGATTTTAAGGCCAAAGGGACCATTTTGTTGTTCTGACATGACTACTCACATGACACAAAGCCATAGGATTTCACTCAAGGATTCCTTTATAAAGCTAACAGTTTCTGGAAGAGTTTTTTTTTTTCAAAGTATCCAACCTTCATTTAGGGATTTCCAGCTATTTGTTCCAATGTAGTAACATAGCCTCACTGATAAAAATATACACCCTGGCAGGTTTTCACACCATATATGCATGCCCATGATAGGTATCTAGCTTAGGAATGATCCAACAGATCAAAGTGAAGGACTCGAGTTCCCTGCCTAGTCAATGAAAAGAGGCAGGCAGGCAGCTCCAGCGTATTGCGTCAGAGCATCTAAACGAGATGTCTGAAAGAGCTAAAAACAGACCAGGAGAATAAATACCTACCCCGACTTCTGTTCTGAACTGCTCGAGATCCTCCTACTGATAACTGTTCCTTCTAACTATTGTCTTTGGCAATATACTTCATTTACTAAATTGAATAGGCAGCTACTTTCTCTATAGCCATACTTACAACTCCACAATAATTAAAACACATGGAATTCGCAATCAGAGTGACAGATTTTCCAGAACTCAGATCATTCATAGAGGTCTTTTCTCACCTCTTCCCTTTTTGCTTCTATCTTTGTTTCAGTGCCAACATAGACTGCAACTCAACACAGGGTTTCAGCAACAGAATCGTATGTGCCACTGAATTGAATTTGTGCTACAAAGTCATTTAAGTGCTTTTGAAAATCACACCCTTGAACTCTTGATACGATTGCAGCATTATCCTGGCCACAGAATCCCTGTGCAACATCAATGTATTAATTCCTATTTGTAAGGCGCTTTGAAGATGCTCATACTACTGCATTGCACTCTGCAGATTTTCATTGGTGCTAACGTGGCACAACTCCATTTTCCCCCTCCCCCAAGCCTGAACCAGTCTATTGAGAGCAACAAGAAAGACCAGAAAATGTGTTTTTTCCTATACATTTGAGAAGACAAATTTTGATGTCCCAGCATGAATTATTCCACACCACACAAAAATGCTAATTAAGCCTTTATTCTATAACCTGACAGATGTTTCTGATGCACTGTTCGTTCATTTCATACTGTACAAAAGCTAAAGTTTTAAACTTTTGTATTATGACGAAATTAGCATTATTCATGAAGACAGCCATCAAAAGTCTACTTGAAGGGCCATCCCATTCCTCAGAGGGAAGACAATTTAAAGACGTAGCTGAAGATTGCCCTCCCTTGTGCCTTTGGTAGACACGTCACATCCACACACGCGTACAAAGGGTCCACAGACCCCCATTCCTTTTCCCCACACACCTTCACTTGTCTTTTGTACTAGGAGCATCTTCTGCTGCACATAAATTACAATCCTGGTGGCTTACATTTATTTTATGTACCCAGCCCACACAGCCTAATGATATTCATATAGAGAAGCAGTTGAAGCAAGAGAAATGGCTGATTTTGTGATTAGAACACCACAGGGACAAAGGTGAATCCGAAGATTTTGTGCCTGATCACCCTATTCCTCTGTTGCAGGGAAGTTTTGTCTCTCTACCCGTCTGTCCCAAGAGCAACCAGTGTCCACCTTGCGAGCAACCCACTCTGCAGTCCCTGTGTGTCCCCCAGCATAGCGCTGGTTTTCGTCGACGGCCGCGCTGCACCGCTCCTGCTGTTGCACTTGCCAGGATGGACAGGCAAAGTCAAACTCGGTTTTTGCACATGGATTGCTTCAGTCCCCTCACTCTCCTATAGCAGGCACGTATGGCACGTATACCCCAGGGAACAGTCCGTCCCAGACTCAACCTATCCACATCCCCAGGGAGGAGCCCGATGGCCGGGGCTGGGGCTGCCCCCAGTGCCCCCCCGCTGCCCTGCTCCTGACCAGGGGGGTGGGATGGCCCCTGGCTGACAGGTCCTGCCCTGCCACCACAGGGACCCTTCGCTGCTCCCAGCCCCCAGCCCTCACCATGCCCCGATGCTTCCCCCAAGCAAGCCACCATTGGCTCCCATCCTCTACTTCACTGCAGCATCACTGCAAACTCCTCTTCATCCTTGTTCCTTTTGTCCTATCTTCTACACAATTCCCTTCTGTATTTTTGACTCCTCTTACATATCCCTATTCCCTTTTCTCCTCTGTTCCCCTAAAAAAGTGCATTAATACTCCAACCTACTCAGTCTCCTGCCCTTGTCACCAAACCAACATCTGAGAAAACACTTGTCCTTTTCTCTTTGCTTTCTGGTGTAATTGTCAGGAAAAGAAAGATTTCTTAAAAAATACAGATTCAGCAGCTACACACTGTTACTTGGAAGGAAGGCTGTCCCCGGGGTAGTGATTATACATATAAAGACAATAATAAGACTGAAGGCTGCAAAGCTGTGTAGCAAAGGTAGAAATCTTAAAGTCTGGCTTTACAATTCTCCAGAGGTTTAATATATACAGCATAAAAGACACTATTTTACACGTATGTAAGGGCTGTGGAAACAATTAATTTGCCTGTTCATCACAAATTACTCTACAACATGTCTCGAGAAATGCATCAGTAAGAGCACAAACAGAAACAAATATGCATTAAATAGGTGCACAGAAATAAACGTCTCTAATAAAGAATCGACCCATTTTTTTTCTATTTGCAAATTTTTTAAATTGTATTTATTAACAAAATATACCAGGGTTATTATCTGTTACTACAAAGCTGAAGATCTAAGGGATGCCGTCTATTACTTATCAAAGAAAAGCTAAGTAGTCACCTGATCATTGCTTTATGTACTTACATAGTACATCAGTAGATACTCACATGGGATAAAGATTTCTAAAAGCAGAATTTAACCAAGCCAAAATGGGCTATGTCAAATCCATTGCTGTACAGCAAAGACAGAGTTAGGTAAGCAAAACCTGGAAGCATGGCACAGATAATTTAGCTACAAGTTTATCAGGAATCCTGATGGAATATTAGACTAAGGATGCGACCAAACAAAAGGAAGACATGAGGACTTCCCTATTAGGATCTGCAGATCCCAAAGCTGATGTCCCTTCCTTCTGCAAGGTTGAATCCAAACACCAGATTTATGTACAGGATCACTGTTCATGGGAATAAACACACGCTTGAAAGAGGCAGTCCAAAAAAAATCCGTACTCTGATCATATATTTCAAGCAAGCAACTGGGCAACACTAAGAAGAAGGATGCGATACTTAGGCTGTCATTCCTGTGAATGCATAAGAACTGGGAGAGCCAGAGACAGGCTTCCCTGCTGAGCTGGACGGATGGTAGTGGAAACAGAAAGGGCCCCTTTCCTCTCTCACACAAATTCAACTACTGTGTGGTTCAGGATTTGTAATACCAGAGAACGAGAAAAGCAGGGAGAAATTTTCAAATACTAGTGGCACAGCGACCTTTTTCACAATAGCCTTGGGGTTAGGGCACTCTTCTCAGATGCAGGCAGTGGGGTTTGAATGAATCCAGGCTGAGACAGCAATTGACTTCGGTTTTCCTACTGAAAAAAAAATAATGTTTGAAAGCATTCCTGATCGATATGCATTTGTATGGAGAACAGCTCCCTTCCTCTCTCTGGTGAGTTAAAAAGACAACAGCCATATCTGCCTCCTGATGAACTAGATATAAGGAAGACATTTTTTACAATGAGGGTGGTGAAACACTGGAACAGGTTGCCCAGAGAGGTAGTAGATGCTCATCCCTGGAAACATCCAAGGTCAGATTGGACGGGGCTCTGAGCAACCTGATCTAGTTGAAGATGTCACAGCTCACTGCAGGGGGGTTAGACTAGTTGACCATTAAAGGTCCCTTCCAACCCAACCCATTCTGTGATTCTATGAAGGACCAAGTCCTACTAGCGCATGTTGGGGGGACTCAGCATACTTACAAGGTGGTGGCCAACAAGAGGTTTAGGAGCACATGGTTTAGGCAAAAGCTGAGTCAAAGAGCTGTGTCTTACCTGTGGAGCATGAATGTTTCATTGTGCTCCCTATAATCCTAGTTCATGTTTAGCCGAGCCAGAGGATCTACCAGCATGTACTCCCACATCACCGGCCCACTCAGCTGCTCTCTGAAGGACCTTAGCAGCCAGGCATGGGACCTGCATGCAGTCAGGGTGCTTTCCCTCACTGAAGGCTTTTCACTGTCTCAGTTTGGAAATGCTTGGTCAGACAAGAGCAGCCCTCGCCACGTGCACCAGAGAAATGCAGCATGGGGAGTCTCAGGGACAAAATACTTTTTGTAAGTTCAGACACCTCCAAGCTAAGGCAGTGGCTGTTGAAGGATTCCTTACTTCGCTATTTTGTGGGATATATGAGACATGGTGGGATTAATCTGATCGGTATTTTGACGTCCACCATACTGACCTAGTCACTCTCGATTCCCTTTTCAGTCTATGGATCTTTTTAGTCTAGGAGTCTTTAAGACACGGTTAATTTAAACTGGTTTAGATGTCTTACTTAAACGGTGAAAATCACATCCTACCTCTTGACAGAAGAATGGGTCTACATGACCAGTAAGCAGTAGATATCCACTGTATGCACACTGCGGTACCGTCAGACGCTGGATCTGTTTGGTTTTATTTGACTACATCTGTGGAACTAGCCCTAAAGATCACAATGACTCCTTCTGTCCTTAAAATCTATTAATCTTCTAATTAGAGCTAATTAAAATGAAATGCACTTTTACTTTTTTTTCTAGACAACTATTTCTTTCATCATTAAAACACTGACATTTTTTAAACAAGCTCCCCTAATAACAAGAGAACATTAATATACCTTATTAGTATTCTTTTCTAATAGTAAGACCACAGGCTTGTCCAATTACACATTTTTATACCATTAGAAAACAAAGTGTGAAGCTACTGTAGGAATAGGTTACATGTAATGCCACACTCCAGATAGCACAAAGAACCCAATGTAAACAGAAGCCAATCAATTAAATGATTCTTCCAGGTATTGGGGAGCAGGGGAACACACAGTGCTGGGAAATACTCCTCTGCAGTTCATGAATTATCTTTAAGTGTACATGCAATAATTTTGTATTAAATATTTTGGGATAAAGTTGAGTGATGTGAAAGTAGGAGAACAACAGGAAGAAAGCAGGGGGCTGCGTAAGTAGGACATGTCTCCTCTCAAGCTTTCAGCTCTCTCTTTATAGTTCTTATGAAAAGCTTGCAGCAGCAGAAGACAACAGGAGATGTGCCATTTAAACACAGGTAGGCCATTAATATATTGTTTAGAGTAATTGAAATGCATTGCACAGGATTAGTTGCCTGCCAATCATCCCAATTAAGCAGGCGTGTCATTGATCAGGATAGCAATTAAGAGGATACTAGGGTATCAGCAATTTATTCTTAACAGCCTCAAAACTAATTGCTTTCAAGCGCAGAACCAGGTTCAACATTCTTTACAAAAGAGAAAAGAGAGAGTTATTGGAAAATTTCTTGTCCTTTTCCCATGGACTACCTATAGGCTAAGCTTGATTAGGAGAATTTACAATACTCCAGAGCTCTAACAGTAACAAATTATTCCATCATAATCTGCTCTTTGCATTGGGAAACCTCAAGATAAAACAGAGCGACTCTTGGCATTTTTTTTAATCTGGAGTTGCAATGTCCCAATAAGTCAATGAGCAATTCAAACTCCAAAGCCGGCACACGGTAAGGCAAAGGCTCTGCACGACGGCCAGCGCTGTCCTGCAGGTTCTTTGGGAATGAAGAAGTGCAGCCCTGCAAACCACCAAACTCTTGGCACCCACGCGAATACATCCGGTTTCAAACCAGTGGGACTCTGCCCATCTTCACGTGCTCTGGTTGGTGTCCTTGGGCTCAGCACCCACTACCACCCAGGTCTAACCTCTGAGAAGGTTGATGAGTTTGACTCTTGACTGCCTTCATTACAAGCGTGTCAGGATGCCCGGTGGAGGGCGCGGGCAGGTCTCTGCCATGGCAACCATGCTCAGGAAAAAACCCTGTGCAGGCAGGTGAGACCAAAAGAGCGTGGCATCGCACTCCAGGTTCCTCAGGGGCTCTCAGGAGCTGAGCTGCCACAAGGATGAGTTGGACAGAAAAAAAAAAAGGATAATTAGATGGTCAGACTGAGCAGTGCTGGTCCACAGGAACACAGAGGAGTCAGATTTGGTCATAACCTCAGCCTTGGTGCAAATCAGAAACCTAATGAACCTCGTTAAAGTTACAGTGAGAATCCTTGTGTGTGCTGCAGTACATTGCTCTATGGTTTCAGAGGTTTTTTTCTCCTTTTCTGTCATATCCTTTCTGTTTGTATAGCTTTTATTCATGTCCATCAGTAAGGAAATAAACAACATATATCTTAATTGGAGTATCTACATTTTTGCTTTTCTTATTGTTTTAACACCGAAAACACTGTGAAAAATGAAAACACCGAGCGAAGAAATTAAAAAAATACATAGCACCTCCAAAAAGCACACTGATGATATTTCAATGCTTATGTAGAGCAGCATGCGTGAATATTGTTGTGAAGTAAGCTTCAAATCTTTGCATAGGATTTTACCTTGCTGAAAAATCAAATATTTGGTACTATAGAAATACATTCCCTATTTTAAAATATTTATTATGCAGAGAGCATAATGTTTGCTGTTCATTATAGGATACATTAATTTCCTCTATATAAATATGCTGTTTTACAAACTACTCTTTACATGAGGTGCATTTTACTTTAAGTGCCTCTATTCCCTCTACAGGATCTGCAGTTCCTAAAGGGAGATGGCAACAGCAATGCAGACCTTCAACACACTAGAGAGTAAGAGGAGGAGGGAGCCTTCTTCTCAGTCCTTGAAAAATGCCAGGTCTCTGGCCAGTTCAGTCTAAAACCTCCAAACCCTTATGCAGAAAGTAAGGACTTTTCTGGTGCCAACAGCCCACCAAGTTCGTATTCTGCCTTCATCTCCATAACGCCACCTAAGCATCTCCTTTCTCTTTCCTACCTGAATTTAACTTCCCCACACCTCTATACCCGTTTTAGAGATGTGAGGCCCAGAATGACTCACTCACCTGAGATCCCACAAGGAGCCCGGACACATCCCTGAATGGGATTTGGAAGTCCAGAGCCCCAGGAGCCTACTGACCTAAGTCCCGAACATATAAACCAGGAGTGTTTTTCAGGAGCACCTCTTCTCCCTCAATGAGCCTGGGACTCCCCCTCACGGTTCTGCTTTGGGCGTCGTTTTGCAGTTTTGGACAAACTGCCACGTCTCTCCTCCAATAATTCCCCCTGTAAAATTAATGTTGCCATCCTTTTAAAAGGCTTTGGTATATCCTGGCCTGACAGTTGTAGTTCCTATTTATCCATTAAATTCTACTTGGCATAGTGGACCCTTGCGCCCAGAGCTGAGAAGAACACCCTATTAACTTGCTCGTAGCTTAAAAAATAATAATTGCAATTAAATTTCAAATTGGCTTGCGCAGAGGTCAGTGAGGCTGCTGTGGGTATCGGGGGACCGAAGGTGCAAAACTAGCAATTAAAATAGCCTCAGTCTCTCCTAATAAAAGGTGCAGGAGGATACTGTATACATGCATACTGATTTTCCAGCCAATGCAAAGGTCTTTTGTAAATGCATGTTTGGCAACTCAGCAGGTAAACAAATGGGTCAGTGAGCTAAGAAAAATTGTGTCTTTGCTCTGTCATTTCAGGAGGGTAAAGCCTGTCACAGCCCACATTTCAAGTAAACCAGGCTCTTCCTACTTGCAACAGTAGAACTGTTGATTTACACAGCTTCCCGGGTAAGCATTTGCTGAGAAAAAGAGAGCACGGCTCTAGTCCCCCAACCAGCTTTTTCCTATTAATTTCACTTTGCTTGCCCTATGTGTAATGCAGCCATTTGAAATCCTTCCATCTTGTTTGCAACTTGAATCATGTCTCTATTTTTAGAGGACTTGGAGCTACTCTATGACTTTACCAAATGGAAAATGTAATCATGTCTGTGTTATGCATAACAAAGTGTGCATTTGCCCTGAGCCAGATGAACTGCATCATCAGGATTTTGGACGGAGTCAGATTTTGGGGATAGTAACAATCCTAGGAACTAGCCCTGCCAGCAACTTTGCTTTCCTTACTTGCATTCGCTGGAGGTTTGTGACAGTTCCCCAGAGAACGGCGCTGAGGCAGCACAGCAAGAAGACAGCGTCTCAAGAATGCGTGAAACCAAATTACTCAATTTGTCCATAGAGTGGATCGGGATTTGATCTATTCAATGGGAAGGGATACAGTCAACTTGGAAAAAAAACAACCACATTTCTTTCAGAAGAGCATGTATACAACATGGTTGTAACTGACTCTCAGCTTAACTAGCGTTGGCAGAGATTCAAGAGGGTGAAACACTCCTCCCAAACTCCACAGGGGCTGATTTATGCCACTGGGCAGCATTTGCACATAATGAATTTCCCTCCCAGAGGGTCACATTTACTACTCCTGCCCTGCTCCAGCGGCAATTCACATCTACCTTCCAGGCTCTGTGTTTAACAGGAAAGAGAACAGTGAAGCTGACAGAGACACTGAAGAAACATATGGCAGCTTTGTGCATATGGAAAGGAGAGGTGTGACTGGGAGCACGCTGCGTGTTGTTGCTATTGGAGCCCCTCAAAAGACCTATATACAGGCAGTAGATAACAAGAAACCTAAGTTGGTTGTTTGTATGCTGGTTTTCAAAGATTCTTAAACTAAGAATTACTAGATGTATTATTCAAAGCATTCTAGATCAAAAAACAGCCGTTCTTTTAAATACTTAAAACATATACATATACAGCGTGCCTTTACTGATGATATAGAGAAGCATAAGGTAAAAATACCTGCATGTATCTAAACTGGTTTTCCTCTCACAGCAGTTTTATACCGGTGTAATTTCATTGATTTCTGAGAAATTGCTACAGATTCAACAGAAGAGAATCCTGAGAGAGAAGAACCAGCCAGCGAACATCACTGCCTAAGACTGGTACATGATATTTTAAAATGCCATAATAAATGCCCACAGAAGCCACAAAATCCCTTGCAAAAGGAATTCTGAATCATCCACATGTGGGACAATTGTTCCTCAGCGGAGTGGTCTTCCCTCAGTGGAGAAACTGTCAGCATACAATTATAGATCTCTGAAAATCATTAAATCTCCATGTTTACTGGAAATGCATTAGTAGAAAACACCATTCTATTTCTCCAAAGGTCTTTAGAACATAATAGCTTTTTTTTTTCTGAAAATGAAATTCCCAAATCTGCTAAGAAATTACCACAAAATGTCACATTTCTGTAATTAATAATTCAAGTCTTTTCCCTACCCAAACCCATAAAGAAATCAAAAATACAATTGAAGTGTTGTTTGCCTGGCAATATGTATTCTACTTCACAGCAGCAGTTGTCACAAAAATACTTTTGGTGTTAAGAAAGACACTCCGGGCTTGGTTTATAAACAAATTTTTGCTGGCACAATTGACATAAATCAGGCTAACTACATGATTTACATCAATTGCATTAGATCAAATTAACTGCTATAATCGAGCAAAACCATTCAGTTCTCCTAAATATTGCTAAATGAAGAAAAGCAATTCGCATCAGGCAATTTGTAAGCACTTCCTAGTTGTTTGAAAAGTTATGCTCCCGCTTCAGAAATGCTGCAGAAAGATTTGGCATAACATCACTCCACCATACGGTAACTTTGCTCTGTATCAATTATAATCTTTCCATAGCACTTTGCTCTTCAGCAGTTCTGACACTCTGCAATTTAACTTTGTCTCTGCTTCCACGTGGGGGAATAAAGGAACAGAAGGAGCGGGTTGAGCCACGGACCCAGCCATTTTCCCACTTTCTAAATAAAAACCTGTGCCAACCAGCACAGCTGTGGCGGTGAAAAGACAGAATAATTCACACAGGTAAAGGATGATAACAAATGATAGGGACCAGGGATCCATCAAAAACATAAGTGTCAAAGCAACCTTCCACAGAAAAGTAGACCCATTTAGAAGCAAAGTTGTTCGGATCTTCTGGTGCTTTGTGGATTTGGCTAAGTATCAGATGTTGGCGCTCCATCTCCAAACATGTCCACTCACAGACATGTTGTAGAAGGCTGCCTGCAACTGAAAACCTCCCCTCTTTGGAGACCGCATCGATCCACCTCTAAATGTCCCAGCATAATTTTGTTGCATCTCACAAAGCGCCATCACTAGGCAACCACTTTTTGGTGGGCTCCAACTTATTGCTTAAGACAAGTTTTTCTGTGCGATTATATCCATCGTCTACCACTCCTTCCCTCGGGGTGTTGAAATCTGTCAACATTTCTTAAGACAGAAGCAAACAGTTTTATTTCTACTTGACCCCATGGCAAAACTGTATTGCTTTCCTTCACTGTCTTTAAATTCCTTCTCAGCATCCATTTGCTTCGTATCGAAACTGAATTGGTCGTTGCCAGGAGTCTTGTCCATTGAAATGGATTTCAATTCTAGTCCACGGTTATACCAGAGCATTTGAATGGCATCTCAAAGGCACCTAAAGCCTTTGATACCTGTTCTATGCACAACAACAGCAGCAACAAACATGGCGTGGCAAGAGAGCGAACCCTTCAGGAAGGTGCGTGTGCTCTGCAAAGGCGTGGAGCCCTGCGTCCCCCCAGCGCCTTCCAGCTCCCCATCAGAGCAAGACCTGGACCCGCAGCACGTGCCCTGTCTCCAGGGGAAGGCACACGGGCCAGAAGAGCACAGAGGTAATTCAGCCCCTTAGTTCCCCCAGGCTGCAGTCAGAGCGTGAGGGTAAAGCCACGTGTCTCCTCTGCTTCAGAACCCAGACATAGCAAGGGAGATCGGGAAAAGGGACGTGTGCGTTACTATTCAAAGTGAAATGGGGGACGTTTTGAAGAGGATCCTTCCTCAGTCCCCTCCTTTCCTCCTCACTGTAATGTTTCTTTTCACCATGTTACTTTGACCCACCTCTTCCCACTTTCTGACACTCTCTCACTACCAAAAAATGTTTTAGAAACATATTTCATTTCTCCAATCCTATTGTCAGATTTGCTGGAACTGTTTTGACTTCTGAAGAGCACCATGTGCTGCTGATTCTTGTTAGGACTGGGCTTACATTTTATAGATGGAACAAGACAATGGGAAACATTTTTATATTGTATATAATTAGCCTGTGGCAGCTCATGTCCTTGGATTGGGAAGTTTCCTAAAAGAACTATGCACCTATTTCACCCATTGCATGAGAAAATGATACTTTGCAGAAAAAAAATCTTGTGAGGTGAAATTTTCCTGTATGGAGGAATTTTCTCCATGAAGGGAAATTACACCAGGTAGGAGTCTTGCTGAACCTACAGTTTATAATTTTTCTAAGCATAATTAATACATCTGCTTCAGGGCATATGTTGACTTCATGTTTGGACAGAGAAGACGTTTCAATTTTTCAAAAAGAAGGATTATTTGTGAAAAGTCTTCCACTCCTGTTTGAATGATCCAGTTTTACCCATTGTCAGTGAAGGCCGACAGAAAATGCTGTTTAAGAATAAACATATCTCTCTCTGTATGCATGCATGTATGTAACCAAATTAATCCTTGAATGACTCCTTTGACGTCAATCTTGCACGATTCATGGCAAGGCAACAGAGGAAAAAGTAATTCTTTGTTTGTAATTCAGAAACATGAGAAACCTGATTGTAATAAATGTATTGACTTATGCTGAACATGCCTGTATTCCCATTTTGAAAAGCATATGCTTTTGGAGACTCAGCATTTACCACAAGCAGGATATAAACCTCGCAGAGGAAATCACCAAGACTGGAACACACCCAGCAAAACCAGAAATCCCATACCAGTTAAGTGGAAATCCCTTGCCAGCTGAGTGGGAATTTAAAGCCCTGATTGGTCATTGCTATGGTATTAAGCTTGCAGATTTTTCAGTTGCCTATTGAAACTATTTAAAACAGCTATCAGGAGGTGTCATTGTGAAAAGAGGACATATAATATTGCATCAATGCCAGCCAAGAGATACTGCTGCCAGTCTTACACTCTTCCCAACACATCTTGTCCATGGCTTGCGCGAGGTACTTATCGTTTGTGTAGCGACACCACTTAGAAGCTGTAATCAATGATATGGCCTCCACTGTACCAGCCATTAAATGGATACGAATGAAAGATTATTTCTTTCCTACAGAATTTGATGAAGGGATCCAAAGCAGAAGATTGACCTAGGGGAGGAAGAAGTGTTTTAGAAATATATCTAAACCCAAATTTACATTCTTCAAAATGTAAATTGTCATTCTTTCATTCACTTTTCTGTGTTCTGAATGCTTAAGTTTCTACAGTCCAAAAATCATCCGATACATCTTTTTGTTTTCTCAGAACTCATAAGGGGTTTGACAGATCTAGTTACGCTCCCCCCCCCTTCACAAATTTAGGGTATAATTAGTTAAACTCTTGGTTTAGGTAAGTCTGAAAGTTATTCAGAGCAACATCACTCATATCAAGAGATATCCAATATAAAATAGAGGTCATGTGGACAGCAATAATTCTAAACAAGTACATTTTGCAACTCTATCAAAACATTAGGAAGCCAGAAACCATATCAAATGAAGCAGGACAGATTGTTTTACAATGCAAACTCATTGGTAGAAGGAATGAATAGAAAAAATTAGTTGTGGTTATAAAGCAATCATGGTATTCTATTATTAGCGTATGGGGTTAACAGTTATGGTTAACCATTACACCAGAGGAAATAGTTCCAGTGCCAGAATACTTAAAATCAGCACTCAAATGTGCTCTGGTCAAGATACAACTTATCAGTAAGTCTCAATCCAACAATCTCATTTGAATTAGCCAACATGAGCTGCTGATACCTAATGTTTCCAAAAGATTGATAAATATTAAACTAGCAAAACAGAGGTCAATTTTAGGGAAGTTTTGAAACTAGTAACAGAGTGATCTTCCCTTGCTTTTTGCCTTCTTAAAACAGTAGCTCAAAGAAAGCTCCATTTGTTTAAGAAAACAGTGTTAGTAAATATAGATCAGAATCAGGTCATAAGTGGATAAAAACACAGCAGAAACTTGAGTAGTTAGGAGGCAGGACTGACTGAAGCAATTAAGAAATACACCCCTATCACTCCTTGGAGCTCTAGGTCAGTACTGCAGACCGTGCGTCCGGCCCATCAGATCTGGAAGCTTGTATTTGTTAGAGAATTGAGAAACGTGTCTTGTGCACAGTGATAACAACTCTGAATGTCCCTTCTTGCTTGAGGAAAGAGATGGCCTCAGGCAAAGCAAGAATCTTGCAAGGAAAAATCCCAGCATCCATTAGACACTACAGGTAGGACCTGAAGGTGCTAGGCAGTGTATGAGTACACACAGGGTGGGTCACTCCTACCCCAGAAGGCTTAATGTGAAATGTATCGCCAGCTTTTGATTAGCAGCAATCGGAGCTGGTTTATTATTTTAGCCAGAAAAAGCCTGAAAAATCCTATTTTGCTATGTGTTTTATCTTCCATTGCAGAAAACTAAAACAGCAGCAGCAAATAAACTTTGTACCAATTCAATTTGGAAATCACAAGTTCAGCAAAAATGAAGAGACACGACAAATTATTGAGGTTACCAGGTTTGAAAAGACCTTTATAGGGAGACAAGGTGAACTGGACGTGTAAATAAGTTTTTAAAATTGAATGAGTTTTCTAAGAAAGCTTTAAAACAGACAACATACAAGGTGAGGCATAAAACAGATTTAGAATGTCATTTAACCATGGGAATTCAAACCAGGGAACGAGGCTGCTCACCTCTGGGACAAATCCTCCAGCTTCCCATGGAAAATGCTAGCAAGCAAGAAACTGAGAACTGTCCCAGCAGGAGGTGGACCGTAGCCACAGAGAAACGCCTTCCACAGCCGTGCCTATGAAGACACCAGAAGGCACTGAAAGCCTGCTCCCATAGATGGGAGGGATGCAAAAACACATGAGGACCAGGACGCACGCATAAGCTTCCTAAAACATGTCAAGTGCCCTGAGCAAGAAGGAGAAATGTGTAAGAGAGGTTGTGCATTATCTCCACAGCTAGAACACTGGTGTGACAAGGACAATGACAAAGGCCGTGTCTACATTCTTTTGATCCACAAACGGGCTCACGTAAAACAGGCCAACACCACAGAGCCATCACTCTTCCTTTTCTCCTCATCCAGAAATTGTCCCAAACCCCATGATATTTTGGTGATATCAGTGAAGGTGACAGAGCTTATGAGCTTTTGGCTCCAGACCAAGCTATTGGAAAACTTCTCAGACCTTCAGAGCTCCTTCCAAGACTGCCCTAATTACTTCTACTGCAAACACCAAGTCACCAGTGAACTGCCTGAAGAACTCAGCTTTTGCAGTTTGTGAGCCTTCCCTTTTCTGCCCTCTCATCTGTGCTGGCAGGTTGATTTTCTCCTCAATCTGGACTAAAAAAAACCAAAAAACACATCAATTTATTTTTTCGAATACTAACAAAACCCAATGGGAGAATCAGGGAAGAAGAAAATTGCAGGCTTTTCAATCTCCTATTGTAGGGAAGTATGCTGGAAAGACATTCATAAAATGAAATGAATGTAAAGAGTACATCCAAGAGTGCAGATTAGTGAGGAACGCATGTGCTAGGATTTGCATAATTCCAGCTGGTTGGTGGAACATTTCATATTAACAATAATGCTAAAAATAACGTATTTTGAATATACTTGAATAGACTATGCTTAAGCACTGCTGTTTTCTTCACAGTCGATGGGTGCTCTCTGAGAATCAAAGGCAAATGCAGGGCAGGAAAATTCATCCTCAAGTCAGGTGGTTGCAGACAGCATTGCAAACAGCTACAGCTACTGCAGTGAAAAATGCCAACATATATAACCAAACAAGACAAAATTCCTCCACCTACTCATCAATAATCCTTTAGTGCCTGCAAGAATCCAGACATTAAGTTCTTGTTCAAGTGAAGTTCAGACCTGTTTGATAGTGGGTCTAAATTAAGCATTGCAAGGCTGAAAGACTCCTGAAGCTACATTGTCTTAAAAACTCACGTGGTTTCAAGGGTCTTTACTTCAGTGCCTCTAAGCTTTGAACTGCTAAAAAGATACTCTATCTTTTATGCTTTTGGTTTGCACTCTGTCTAAGGCTCCTCTACCTCTAGCTCATAATTTTATTTTGTGTCTTTTGATTTGGTGTTTTTCTTAAAGCCCAGCTCCTTCAAGGATATGTTTATGTAAGGATTTCATTTTTTGCTTTAAAATAAAACCCCAGATGCTCTTAGCCTTCGTTATTGAAAAGAGGAGTTTTGAAAACATCACTAAGCTGAAGATAAAAGATCAAAAACCAGAAGGCAAATAAAAAGAATGCACATTTTGTTTTAAAGCCCCATATTTTTTTCAGCCAACATCACAATGTTTTTGAAGTATAACATGATTTATGAAGGTTGGAACTGGAGAAAAACTACGAAGAAAGAGCCTTTTCCTGCAAGCACGAAAATTCCTGTTTAACTGTACACACCAGTATTCCCAACAAGTTAATGGAACTGTTCACATATACAAGTGTGAACATGTATGAATATTCACAATATGTGACAAACATTAGTGGAAAAAGCATTTTTGCTGACTCAGGCCAGATAGATAGAAAATTTTATTCATTTTTGTTTCTACATATTAAAAGCGAATATCAGCCCCGAGGATGTAACCGTGGCTCAGCCTGCAGACCATCCGAAACCTGTATTGTGTTGCGTGCATACATGAAGAAAAAAAACTAGAACATCTGCCAAGCTCTGGAGTTAGCAGATGCCTAAACTAATAAATAAAATGGGGGCAGTGGCCTGTGAATAGAAAATACCGATTGCATAAGGCTAAAGTTTGGGTGATAAGGTGACAAAAAGAGGAAATTCTCAAACTGACTATCTCCTGAAAGACTATGTCAGCAGCCTCCGTTAAACTCAGAAAGACCCAGTTCGTAAGTCTGACTTACGAATGAACAGTAGATATGTGATTGACTCATTCATACCTCAGCTTTAATTTTTCAGTATGTCAGTAGCTTGATTTTCAGTCCCGGAACACCTACAGCTCCACTGAAGTAGCAAGAGATGTGAGAATTCAGCCTCTTTGAAAATTCAGCTAAAGGCACTTGGAGTTATGAACAAAACGCAGACTCGGTTGCATGCCTATTACTGTATGATCATTATGACTACTCACAAATTAGGCACACAGTCGCACACATGGTCTTAGTCACATGGGGGAGAGTTTCAAAGACACACCATGGGATGATAGGAATCCAACTCCCTATAAAAGCACACACCTTTTAAAAGCTCACCTTGGGCTTTGAACAGCTTTTCACAATGGATCTCTTCTAGGATTTGGTGGTAATAGAAATTGTTCCTTATATATCACTGGATAATAACTCAAGATTATTGAAAAAATGCTTAGTTTTTCGCAAGAGGAGGGCAACTTCTCACATTGCTCCTGGGAAACGTATGTTGCAACAAGAGGAACAATGTAGGGCAAAGATCATGCAAGAGTGAAATAGAAATATAACTGCTACACTGCTACATGAGGGACATCTCATTTTAGCCCCCTAGTAAATCCGTTGTTTGTTTACAGAGAATTCATTCCAGGGGGGGCAAAAAAATAAACTACCTTCCGGTTAAGCTCATTCACAAAATTAAAACAATTTTGAACCATCCCTTGTATGCTTTTGTTCCATTACAGATTAAAATTAACCTAATCTAGTTTATTGTTTTTTTCACACTCTTCAACGTTTGCCTTTTTATAATAGATCCGACACTTAACTATAGGGCACATAACTGGGGGTGAGAGGGGAAGGTAAGCACCTTTATCAATCTCAGTCAAGGGTTTCCGTCTCAGTCTCACTTAGGATTCAGAGTATAATCATGTAGTTAGCTTTCAAAATCACACACATGTATTTAAAATGTTTGCTTAGTTGAATCTGTTATATTTTGATGACATCACTCTATACCATAAGAGTATGGAAAGGAAATATATAATACAAATGATAGCATTAATGAATAATAATAAATAATAATTAATAAACTGCAACCATGCCTTTATATGCTCTTTTGATCTTTACTGTGTAAAATGCATTTAGGCAACAGGTAAAACAAAGTTCCTTGGAGTATACCATCTTCTGAAATGTTACGAAGTAATGGAAAAGTGATCCATAGGGTAAAGCTGTGATTTCATGTGCAGTCTTAGCTCTGGTGAAGTCAACAGGAATTTCACTGCTATTTGGGGAATTTTACCCTGTCCAAATACTGTTATCTACATTTTTTATGACCTATCCAGATACTGTTATCCACATTTTTTCTGAAGACAATAAACAACATGCAGCTAAGCGGCTAGTTCTGAAAGAGGATGAGAACAGGAGAAAAAGCCTTACAGCCCATGTAGGGTAACAAGGTGATACCACCCACAGTCTCTGCACTATGTTTGCAGGAGTAACGTTTATCACCTGTCCCAGAAATCTGAGTATCAGCCCACAATTCCAGCTTCACAAGTCTCTTTCTTCCTCTGTTTCTTGGGTAAGGACAACTTTGGCCTCCTACTAGCGGAATTATTGTTAGGATAGGTGGATTTTCAAATTAGTTTCAAGATGATTTACTGATCTCTAGGAGACAACTATGAAACTGGGAGCGGGACATCTGAAATTTTGTCTCCAAATTCATTTCTCCCAGTGGCTAAATGCTTGATGTCATGGTAGGTTTCCGTAACAAAAAGAATGATAGATTCTTCACCATAAACCCTATAAAGCCTGATTCACCACCTAATCCCGTATTTAACAGAAACCAAGAAGGTGAGCAGAGCACAATACTGATGGCCAACTTTTACCCAGAGAACTTTAACAGGTAGTCTGATACCCTGGAGACCAATTTTCAATTTGAAAACCAAATATAACCTGTGCTAAAGGCATGTTGGAACACTATCAAAATATTATCTGTCCACAGAAAATGTGCAAAGAGGAGGGAGGAAACATTTTGGGAGTCATGACTAATTGATTATCCATGATGGGGGGGAGCAGGAAGTGAAGACCCCATTTGAAGAGTACATGTTATTTGGAATAGTTTTATGGGCAACTAATGATATTATGTATTATCTAGTCTTCAAATTATTAGCTTTTTCTCTCTGTTCCTTTTATTTGCCAGAGTCTGGTTTTAGCCTGAAACTTTTCAGCAAAGTATTTTTTTCAACTTAGTTACAGGCATAGTCAGGAGTTTTGTATTTTCTGAGTTGGATGCAAAAGACAGATGCTTATACATGCTATGGTACAGTTAATTTTCTCATAGTGCGTATACCAGGACAGGAGAGAGGATAGCATTTTGCGGGCTTTCTTAGGAAGCAGCATACCAGGGGAAGAGTCTCAGTTATGCATTACAGTTCAGTCTCTGAAGCTGGATTGAATCCATATCATTTGCTTACATCTTTGCAAGATCTTCAAGGCATATCAGCTGCAATGCGTTATTCACAATGTCAAATATTCTAGACAGGCCAGAAATAAATCTGTCTATGAGCTATGACTAAGAAATCATCCATCAGCAACACAAAAGTAATCTCTGCTGTATTCTAGTCCGAAGTCCAATTGAGAGGGTCTAACATATTGGCCGAGATTGGTTGCTTCTGAGGTTGGCTTTTTGCCATTTTCTCAGTCATCCCAGAAAGAAACAAGAAATTAGGCAGTGTGTTAGCTTGCCAAACCAATGACATCAAAAAAACTTTTAGCGCTGATTGGATTATTGTGTTTTCAGGGAAGGTGATAAATAAAAAGAAAAAAAAAAAATTTTACATTACGGATGTAATGGAAAGACTTTTTAGACACTCTTCATAGTCGGAAGCATATCAGCTATTTTTCGCCCAGGTTCTTTCTCTCTCATAAATCCTCTCCAAATAGATGAAACAGATGATATGCATCAAATTCTGAAGACCAGAAAGTCCTTATGAATTTATCATCATATCTTCCTCTCAGGTTAAGGGATGAGTTTGGTGGCCTACACAGGAGCAAGCATGATACAGGTAAAAACCTTAAAATAGCGTGCTATGAGATTTTGATGATCCGTCATGTATCATCATCATAGGTAAGAATGCTATGGATACACTGCAGACCTTCGTCTTAGCTGTGGAAATTACAGGTGACTTGCACACAGCAACCATTGACCAGAGGCCATTGGTACCTAACCCATCTCCAAGCAGCTCCGTGCACCTGAGCAGTGTCACGTTCTGCAGTTTCAGTGCAGATACTCCAGCATCTGCTGAACTGGGGAGAAGGAGAGCAGTGAGCTGAGGTCCTGCTTATTTTCTCACAGTATGACGTAGCAGACCTTTAAAATAGGTCTAAAACAACAGAAAAGGGGGCATTGGAAAATAATTTAATTTGACACATTGCCTTTGTGCCTGTATGATGCAATGCATAAAACCAGTTTTAAATGGGAACTTTGTTTTACTGTAAGCTAACAGAGGTTTTTAAAAGCCACAAGCATTTATCCCTCTATCTGAAGGACTCCTGCATGTAGGTCACTGTTAGAAACAGCTAGTTTTGAAGAGGGGAAAGGGCAAGGTACGCTAAATATTGCTAATTTCTGTTTGTCCAGCATACTTCGGGTTCCCTCCTCCCCAAATCTTGTCTCTCTGAACACTCTGGACCAACACAACATCCATTACTGTCATCTTCAATACAGGCCTAAATCTGCTGCCACCAAAGTCGATGAGAGTACCGCTTTAACAGGAGTAGCGCCGGTCACTGCTGCCGACACAGCCTTATAGCAGAGATCAGCCTGCCCTTACACCACTTCAAGTGAAATCCCAGTCCCTCCGAACCCTTGCCTTACTGACAATTGCCGAGGAGAAAGGAAAGCGCAAACTCTGGGTATTTCCTTCATCTTGGGTTGTGGGGTTTTTTTTTTTCAACAAAAGCAAAACAGCCAGCCCATGAACTTCCCTCTAGAACAGGGTGTACTCAACTCATATGCTTCAGTCTCGACAGCAAACAGCCCGTGTTGCTAGGCTTAATTGCTATTTGGCAGCTCTAAACACCCAAACTTCTCCAGCAGTTTTCAGATGCTGCAATCTCGCAGCTCCCTGAAAAAACATCAGAATTCATTCCCCTCTCCTGTACTTTGGACACCCCTTGTCCTGAACATTTTTCTATGCAGTTTACACTGGGTAACAATTGTGAGGTGACACAGATACTGGTTTGTTTGACTACAACTCCAGCTGAACCACATCGCAGGAAGGTAGCAAGTTTGGGACAGGATTCATCTCACCTAACTTACTTTTTTTCAGTGTTAGGGCATGTATCCTAAGCTAGCAAGACAATTCCCATTATAATCAGTGAGAACACGGGCCGCTGAAGATTCATTTAATTCCAACACAGGCTTCTAAATCAAGTGCAATGAATTTACCTCCTTTACTCCTTAACCGTAAAGTGAACCCAGAGAATTAGCTCATGCTCGTCGCTTCCTTTTTGAGATCTGGTTAAGCAGCGGTCACATGATCTGAGCTCCATGCAATAGTGTCAGATCCCAGTGGGAATTTGATTGGCGTATATATTCCAAAAGATTTCAAATAGCTTCTTAGTGGCTCTCTGTTTACCCAAAACACCATATGTTCGGTAACTTCAAGCCAAGCTCTAAGAAGTCTAGCTGAGGTGTTCAAATGTCTTAATCTGTTCCTCTTAGAAACTGGAAAAATATGTTTTATGAGATAATATAGCACAGTCCATCTTTTCATATGACAATCAGCAATACTCTGTTTTATGTTCAGTTTCAGACCCACATAGAAAACATATTTTTCAATGTATGATATTTTTCAGTTTGATTTTTCAGCAGGCTTTGAAATCTGGATGTAATTTTTACTTTTCAGCTAGTTGAACATAAAAATAATACTATAATTGATTTTGGCATTCAACAGAAGAGACGGAGTCCCAGGTATTTGGGGGTTCTATTACTAAAACCCATATTAGTTACAATTTTTTAAACAACTTAAAATCAATATGCAAGAAACTGTAGTGGCAGGCTGAATCTTCCAGACATGAGAACAAATTAATGACTTAATAGGTGAAACTCTGGAATGCTGACAACTGCAAGCTAGACTTCTGTAACATACTGGTGGCATGGTCAACAGCCTGCAACCAAAATGTCTTATAATCTTTATGTGAACCATTCATTTATGCCTTTAAACTTACACTGCTATTATACCATTGGATTCTTTTTTTTCCTTATCAAAGCTTACTTTATTTTCCTGGGCAAATTCTACACTAACACAAAATCTTGGCCTGGGGTTGTTTCAAGAAACAGGTGTATATAGAAAAGAAACTAACATCAAACTTAGTAGGCATTCATGCAGGGTAAAACACATTTACCTTGCACGTTGAGATGCTGGAAGGGGGAAGTATCTGAAAGAGTAATTTAGAATAAAATACTATAAAAAGCCATGCATCCCTTTATCTTACACTCTCTTTAACTCTGCTTTTCCTTCAGCCTCCTCCCAGTCAGATTTTCTGCATGTAACTTACAGATGATCTACTTCCATGCTCTGTGTAAAAGTAGTGTCAGGTTATACTAGTTTCCAGCAGGGTAATCGCTGAGACACAGGTGGTGTGAAAAAAATGGATAAAGGAAGACTTCTCCTTCAGAGCCTTGTCAGAGAGAAAGAGGAACCAGATGTTGCTTTACTTTTTTTTCCACTGCTAGTTTGTTATTGTACCCTCTGGCTTGGGAAGTTCCCCAATCTAGGAAAGTATAAGGACAAAGTATCAACATAAGCTCACCAAGACATCCGCTACTTCCTCGTGCTGAAGATGGGCATGGGCAACCTGGACTTTCACTCTGACCTAGTTCTGGCTCTTCTTACGTCTATTACACCTACTCATTTCCACCTGATGAAACAGACCCATCAGCCTACAAAACCAGGCAGCTCTGGGGCTATCCCTGGCATGAGACATGGTCAAAAACAGTCTAAAGTAATTTTTTCTCCCTGCAGAAACCTATGCCAAGACCCTGTCTTTTTTTTAAATCTCTACTATAACATTTCACGGCCATTTCAAAAGACACCACTGCTTAGAGAATGTAGTTATAAAATACTATCCCATAAACTCTGAAAACTATTCAGGGACTATAAAACCGTTACAGCAACTCCCTTTTGTATTACTCACCAAAAATAAAGGGGCGGAAGAGTAATAAGAATTCAAACTTCTTGCAGGAAGGATAGCAAATACTTATTTATTCGATGGCAATTAACTCCACCTCCTTGTTACCTTCAGATCTTTTAAGGTATCACTCTAAGTGATAATTACTGAGAAGTAGATTTTAGCTGTTTTTAAAAGGCAGCAAATTTACTTCTGAGTAAGAAAGCTAAATTGCTTTTCTTAAAACAAGATATTCAAAAAGTCTTACAATAAGTATCTCCTGACAGAAATAACTGTATTTAAGACCTAGAGATTCTACTTTGGTTTTATGTTTATAGGGTGATATCCTATTCCCACAAAAGCCAATGGAAATTTTTACATCCATTTCAATGGTGGCAGAATTTCACTCACTGAGTTCAATGAAATTTATTAGATTTTCATGTTAAATGCAGAGGAAAATCCTGTTCAGATTTCCTGCTAATCCAGACTCGGAGTTTCTGCATGGCTAAAGCAAGAGAGTTGGTAACCTCAGATCTTTTCTAAACTGTACAGAAATGACCCAATTTCCCACATTCTTTTGAATACTAAATCTTTGAAGCCTGTGATGTAGGGAGGAACCGCTATGTTGCACTTTGAGTTTCACTCAGTATTCTGACTGCAGTCTTTGTAAGTCTGCAAGGATTTACATTCATTGTCTCTCCAGAGTCACTTGCAAAATGATTTCTAAAAATTTTCTCTTTCAACTACTATTAGACACTGTCTAATACAGGAACAAGGAATTCCTGGCCCAAGGGCCGGATACAATCTGTAACTTAATTTCAGGCAGACTGCAGCCAAATGAGTTTGCATGTGTGTGTGTCTATTATTGGATGAAAAACAAAGGCGCTTATTAACGTAGGACTTGCCCAATGTCTCTGAGAGACCTAGCTGGTCCTTCCCAAGGAAAGGCTCTCTGCCCCAAATCTAATAAATTGCAATTCAACATTACAGCCACCGGCCAAGCAAGACAGAAAGACAATATTGCAGAATATTACACAATACATAAATGCAGTATTCCAATGCGATTGTCAAGTAGGTTTGCTGAGCTGGTACAAAGGGCACCATTAGCAGACGGAGGAGTTACTCAGTACTGGCAGCTTCGCTTTCGTCAACGGCAAAGATAGGGAGGGAGGGGGAGAGAGGGGAGAAATGACTCTACCTTCAGCGTCAGAGTCCAGAGATTCTGAGACTGCCAGGAAAACAAACGAGCAAACAAACAAGCAAACAAACAAGTATCCTTTTGCTTTCTTTTAAACTGAGCATTTGATACAGAAACCGAGGAGGAGACAAAATGAATAGAAGACCCCACAACATAATTTCTACAAAGTTCCTTTTTAAGCAGAACGATACTTTGTTATCAAGCAACATTAAAAGCAAATGCAAGAGGATGGGGTCAAACTCTTTTCTGTGGTGGCCAGCAACAGAATGAGGGGCAACAGGCACAAACTGGAACACAAGGAATTCCATCTGAACATACGGAAAAACTTCTTTACTTTCAGAGTGACAGAGCACCGGAACAGACTCCCCAGAGAGGTTGTGGAGTGTCCTTCTCTGGAGATATTAAAAACCGGCCTGGACGTGATGCTGTCCAACTTGCTCTAGGTGAACCTGCTCTGGCAGGGGGGTTGGACTAGATGATCTCCGAAGGTCCCTTCCAACCCTGACCATTCTGTGATTCTGTAATAGACTGAGGGGAAAAAAATGTTCAGAACTGACTGCAGGAAAGTGCTCACATCCTACTGTTACTTGATCTGAACCATCTCATATGCATATAGGTTATTGCTGTTTCCTGCTGTCTGTCACTGATAAATGACTGTTCGTGCAGTAAGAGCCACTGTCATGCAATAGCTGTACTCTAGTGAACATTTTAAGGCTCCTTGGATTGGGGGTGGGGGTGAGGGGGGGTGGGGAAGGTTGGAAGGAAGGAAGCAAGCAAGCAAGCAAGGAAGGAAGGTGGGGAGGGAGGAAGGAAGGAAAGAAGGAAGGAAGGAAAACAGGTGAAGAGAAGAGGTGGAGAGGCAAACGAGAGAGAGGAAAATGTAATGGGTTTACATCGTCACCCTTCATAAATCTTGATCATGCCTTCAACAAGATCTAGAAAAATCACAATTTCACTCCAGGACAGGGATGTTCATTACCCAAGTTCAAACTGTATGAAAAATTACTGTGGGAAAATCATTCAGAATTGATTTATGGCTAAATTGAGGGAAGTGGAAGTGCCATGGCCAATCCACTGCCGTCAAAATATCTTCCAATCTTGCACCCACTCTAAAAGCTCTGCATAAAGCTGCTTCTATCATTTGAGTACCCAAACACAAAGCATTAACCCAGCACATCCCATTAATCATTCCAGCCACCTAGAAATGAAAGCTGCAATAAAATGGAGAAAGGGGGAAAATGAATAATTTAGTAATTGACCTCTATCTGGAAAAATATACCATATTTAAATAAACACTTACTCTTTACAAGCCTGAGAGAGTTCTTAACAATATTTATATTAAAAAATCTAATCAAAGTATCCATGTTTCTTTAAGGAAAAAAAAAAAAAGAAAAATCTGTCAGAGGGAAGACTTGGGCTTCGGGATTTTCGTTCACCTTATTTCAAAAAAATATCTAATTTCTTGAGAGATGTTCAGAGCAAGCTAAAGTGAGGGAAGGCTCTGTATGACAGATCTTTTCTGAGATCAGCTGTTCAATGTCTCCATATACTTCAAATCAATACAAAGGGCACATGGATGTTTAGATTAATATCTGTGTTCCAAGTGCAAAAATATCTAAGGGCGTGCATTAGCTTCTATGCTCTCCAGCAAGTTTATCATCAACAGACACGTTACTTTAGAGCTGCATCATGCCTCTAGGAAAATTTAACTCATGCACTGCCATGGCACAAGCAATGTGTGGACCCAGAGCAGCAACAGAATATTTGGGAAAGGGAAAGGAAGGGAAAAATGATGACTCTACTTCAAGGAACAATCTCTCAAAGCAGTAGCCATTCTTCTGACACTGTGAAGGGAACTAGAACCCATCGTGGAAAAAGCTATCTATGTACAATGCTGAAAGAAGGAAATCATGAAAGCCACTGGAAAAAAAATCTGTGTTATTCTGATTTGCATCATACTGAGCAATCCCCTATCATGTTTCTCTATAAATTCATTTGTGCACACACACAAACACCCATACATACACGGACATCTGTTTCATAAACACCTAAGTAAGTGGCTTTAGGCCAGCTAATCAAGCAATTAAATGCACATTCTTTTTCCAAAGCACACAAACTAGAATCATGACATATTACATATTAGAAAAAACATTCTGAAGTTGCACAGTAGCTGAAAGACACTGTAATAGCACAAGCACCAGACATCTCTATCAAAGGCACTTTTTTTTTTGTAAATGAGCACAGTACACTGAATTATTAACTCCCCTTATAGAATGTAAACAGGATTTCAGAAGAGCGATGAATCAGGAAAAACTCAAGTAACAGTTTGAGAACTGGAGCATGAAGTAACTAAGTAACAATCTTTCTGAAGATGCACATTTGTGAGGAATTAGACTTTTGTAGGACAGAGGCTGTTGCCTATCCTTTCCCCCTCTTAAAATCTTAAAGTTGAGTTTATGACATGAAGCCTGAACTGTTACTATCACCTCCCCAATTAGTCATAATTAGTATCCTTTTGAACAACTGTGAAGTTTCATCCCGCAACCCTGTGGGACTATGCTACAGGATGAGAGGAGAATAAGTTCCTGACCTCTCATCTCCAACATAATCAGTGTTCTCCGTACTTCTCCCATTTCTCCTCTTCACTACCTTCTGAGGCTAAAAGTTTGGTCCCTTTTCTGGCAGGAGTTTTCCCAGGTTCTGGAATGTTTTGGTCACCCTTTTCCCAGTCCCCCTTTTTCAGCCACATCCTTTTTGAGATGGGGAGGCCAAAAGTGCACACCATGCTCTAGCTGAGACCACAGGCACAGCTTTATACAAAAGGCTGTATAATACATACCCTCCCAGTTACTCAATTTCTTAATAGTCCTGAATGATATGCAACCTAGTATCACAGTTGGTTGTAATTTGAGCAAGTGTCCCCACTGGTCTCTCAGCTCTTCAGGATCCGGCAGGACTGACTGTTCACACTCAGTCTTACTTTCTTTATTCATCACTGATCTTTATCCAGCACTGGATAAAGATCCACCTGGTGGAAAACTTTACAATTCTCTGAAGATATTCATAATTTGTACTGCTCCTGAACATACTAAGTATTTCCACTACAGATTTTACAACTTTATGACTCCAGCCCTCTCTCAATACCAGCAATAAATGGGGAAACAACAGAAATCTTAATTAATTTGCAGATGTCCAAAGCCCAAATTTGGCCTCTTTCTACCCAAGCAGATTAGCCTAACCCTCTGCTTTTCCTCTCCTCCCCAGCTTTCAGCCATAACAGCATTTTGCCTCTCACTCCACAACATTGGCATTTCTTTTGTCCAGAGCTTTGTCAAAGACCTGTCACTCACAGCATTTTGTTTGCAATTACTCATGACTTCTCCAACACATTCTCCGTGCTAGATCACTGAAACATCAGCTCTCATTGTAATAATAAAAAAAAAAAAATGCTGGTGGACTACATCACGCCATAATCTCTCTAGTACTTTACTATTGTTTTTAAATGAGGATTTCAAGTTGGTTGCCAAGTCCAGATGTAAAGTGTTACTTAAATATATCACTGAATTAACTAACTACGCCTGTAACTGATTCACAGCTGAAGCTCTGTTTTCAGCAGAATTTATAGAAGAGATGCAAGCCTCAGATCACTGCTAAACCCAGCCACAAATCAAAGTCCTCTGGCATATGGGACCAATCGGTCTAGCAGAGGTTTGCTGCTGGAGCACTCTGCAATGCATGCTCGAGTCACAGCCATTAGCCAAACCGTTTCTTTTCACAGGGCTTTGCTAGCTCCAGTATTGCCCTGCTCTCCTTTGCAGATCTGCCGTGCACCCATGCAGATTCACTGGTTCTTCTGTGTTACTTCTGGGATCCAGAACATGCCCTGCTACTCTACAAGTCCTTCAAGGGCTCCTACTGCCTCAAAGCCCTCCGGAATTTTAAATCCCTTCTTCAAGGAAAGCAACGGCCAGGCCCAGCTCCCATGCAGGAATTCAAGATTTTGACACAGGATGGGAATCAGCAATCCAGGAAGGACAGAAAAAATGAGCAGGGCACAGTGTCTTCCATGATCTCTGCGGCACCAAGGAGGTAGCTCTGTCAAGGAGTTTTATTTAATCCTTCTACTCTGAGGAAAAGTCACCTGGATGCTGCATACCTTTAAGGATGAATGCGAGGAAAGAACAAGCCAGAAGAATTTCACTGACTCAACCATCATTTGGGAAGCAAGAAAGAGAGGACGAAAGAAAACCTAGTGCGTATGAAATGGTCCAGCTCCACTTCTGTCATCTTGGAGGGGGAGTCAGAGACTACTGAAACCATACCAGAGGCCAATATGACATCAGGGTTATTTTAAATGATAGCCATAACAAAAAAACGCAATAAAATTACAAGGATGCACTGATGCACTTTAGAAATTAAATTCCAGCACTGGAAAAATCACCAGCATAGACATACTCTGAAATCTGTCAGACAGCCCTCACAATGACAGCATTGCTTCCTGGGGGCTCAGTCCTCCCTTGCCTGAAACCGGAGTCTGCCTCCTTTCCAGTTTCAGCAGCTGCAGGACTAAGATGTTGGCAACTTGGCCACATGCAAGCGTTCGCACATGGTCAGTGGGAGGAACTGTAGCTGCTCTCCTCTGGATCCCCGTCCCGCACCTTGTTTGTTCAGAAATTTGCCACATTATTGAACATCTCATTATTAAACCAAATACCACCACATTGATTGAAACACAGCTCAAAAGTAAGCATTTCTTGTTTATTTACCCCAAAGTACACAGCACACAGAGCAAAAGGACAAGAACAACAACAACCCCTATGTGTGCGCTTCCCCTTCTCCATCACAGCTGCATTTCATCATGTCATCCACCCTAGAGTCACAGTCTCTGGGTTGGGAATGTAGCTCTGTTCCCAGCACGCTCCCCATTTGCCTGTCAATTCTGTGTGATGGGTGCTGAGTAACACTCCTTCTTCCTTACACCAGCATCTTTAAGGCTTTAATATTCTGTTTGATCTGGTTTAGGCTGTGGGAGGAGTAAGCAAGTCTCTGTCTGGCTTATTAGCTATGTAGGGAATACTCCCCAATAAATGTATTCTGTAGCATTTCCTTTAGACTTTTTATCCATGCCATTGTTCTGCCTTTTTTTTTACGCTTTTTTTTTGTTTAACTTTACGCATTCAGGCAAGTGGATATAATGCAAATAACCTGAGAGCCAATGTTATTTATAACGTTACTGCACATAACACCCTCATTCTCCCCACCAGCCTTATACTCTGTAAAAATATACAAGAGTAAACAAGCACTCCATAAAAAGAAACCCAGGCATCAATGTTAAAACTGAACAGCTAAGAACTTAGCAGCAGCAAATATAACCTCACCTCCTTGTGAATAATGCCTTGCTATTTAGACTGGTTACGTGATGACACACCGTACCACAAATACTATGCTGTGGGATCAGCTTTTCTCTACAATCTTCAATACAAGTCTGGAAGATTATGTATGTGGAGGCCAAACAACCCATTTGAAAGACTGAAAGACAGCAAGTATATTTGAAAATTTAGAGTGTTGTAAAAAAAAAAATTATACAAATCAGAATGAAAATGCTGAAGCACAGGCAGTGTAATGTGAAAAAAATGACACATACTTCAAAAGGCAAGGTGTCACTGAACATGAAAGGAAAGGAAAGGAAAGAAATAAAGTAAGTATTTTAGCTGAACAGCTTTGCCCAACTTTCTGCCTGGACCTTGTGAGCAAAGAAGGTTCACATCAGTTGTCTTTGCAGTTTCTTTGGAGGTACTGATAAAGGGGTAACAGCGTGACTTAAAATAGAAACATTCTAATACTCAAGTCTCCTGCTCACCACAGATGAGGCATATCCCTGGTTAACAAGGTGGGCTTCATCTTTGTGGAGACTTAGAATATTTTCAGAGCACTTTGCCAAAAGTCCCAACAACCCTGCTGCCAGGCTGAGAAGTGAAAAGGCACCCATCTGCTTGTTTTGTGTTGTCTCATGAAGAAAATCTTTAGAATAATTTTACAGGGAAGTTTTTAGAGAAAATAGAAATATTTATTTTTTCCTCTACTGAGGATTTCTGGGTTCACACTGACATTTGACTGAGCAGTTACTTAGCATGCTGTACACCATATTTCACTTACAACAACAGTGGATACAGTAAAGTTCCCTTTTTTCCCAGAAGATGACAATAGGGTATATTTTTCATAGAAAGCTACTTTTTTTCAAGGGTTTCTTTTTTCTTTTTTTAAAGGCTCAAATGAGGGAAAATATATTTGGAAGGAAGGCTCGATGATGAGAGCGACACTGAGTCTGGAGGTACAAAACTTGCTTCTATGACACATTAAATATCCTACCATGGTCAAACAGACACACACAATAACATTGATATGTGCAAAGGATCCGCAACCATAGGTCTGCCATCTCCTCTAAAATTTGCTTCAGCGGCAGATTTCGTAGTCATCGCCAGGCACCTGTAAGACAAAAGAATAAGGAACAAGTGTTAGCAGAGACACTTCTCCCATTCACAGCCTGTTGCTCAAGAGAACTTGCAAGAATCTTTAACATCTATCAACAAGGGTGGCTAATTTGTCTTCCTGTCCTGCACCGCTCTATGATCAGCAGACTAATGAGATCTGATTTATCTGTGATCTAGGTGTACAGCAGGGGTAGCAGGGCTATCCATGAAGACATCCATCAGTACCCAAACCTATAAAAGATTGAGGAAGTGAAGCAGCATCGCACCTGTCGCCCATATCCAGCAAGGCCACCCTCCATTTGGTGCGCAAAGAGGGCGTTTCTGCCCACCTGTACAGATGTACCAAAAGGACACAGCGTTAGGTTTTGGGATTATGGTACTCATGTTGTTAATGGCACGCTGGGGAAAGGTAAGACAGCGAGCGTGCATTTGTAATACACCACCTAGCTCACCAAAAGGAGCACTAAACCTTTTAAACAGACACAACAACAAAAACAATTAAGGAAACTCCTTCGGTTCACAGCTACCTGGGGCGAGCACATGAACTGGTACACAAGCTGCCTGGAGGCCCTGGAGAGCAGTTGCTGAATTAGCAAGGATTGGAACGACTAATTGGTGATTGTTTATCAAATAATACACTAGCAATTCCACTGTACTCTAAGGGGGAGGGAAGAATAAAGCTATTTCAGGTGCCACCACTGCGAACTTAGCATATTTCTGAGATATGTAAGACATATTCTTCAACTCTTTTAAGTGTCCGTATGCAGACTAGACAGAGGCTGGCAGGAGGCACATTTGTAAGTGCATTTATTTCAAGTGCCTCTGCTAGTTCAAAGGACTCAAACATAAACAGTTGTCTAAAAAAAAATATAGATCTGCTTTGGAGAGGAGGAGGAGGAGAATTTATCACTTTTGAGGTGGGAGGAAGGGATCGCAAATATGGTGCTAATTAATATAAAGCCTTCTCCTTTCTTGCTGCCCCCTTGTCCCCAAACACACAAAATCAAGAGCCTACTCTGCTATGCTCTCTCAATACGCTTGGCACGTACCTCCTTCTCTCTCCCCTTTGCGCTCTCTCTCTCTCTCCATAAAGGGGCATGAAATGAGAAATTTTAGCAAGGTTTCTTTACAGAAGAGAGGCTTGGCTTCAAGCCCAGTATACAGATGTGGGAGGGAGTCTTCAAAGAGAGACTCCCTCAGTGCTACCCAAGAAAGTGGTACTTCTCACGGTCTGGAAGCAAGGCTTTCTGGGACTCACCATCTCAAGCCGCACCAGTACTTCCTAGTCCCTTAGAGACAATAAAAGCCCAAGGAGGAAAAACACATCTGCATGATGCTGCCTTGAATTTTTCTCAGCTTGAACTTTAGGTAATAAGTGACCACATGTTGAGAGGGAGAGTTAAAAAAAAAAAACCATAAAAAACATAAACGACCAAAAACAAACCCCCAAAAAGCTTGTGGCATCCTTGGATTTGGTATTCACTTTTTACATAACATGTCCAGTTGTATGAATTAGCCAATTTATACTGAGGATTATTTGTTGCCTTTAGCAAGTCCTTGTAGACTCTTGTAATGGTTTATTGGTATAGTTATACAAGCATAGACAATTTACACTAGCAAAAAAGCCTTTTGCAGGTACGGTTTTACATCATTTCCATGAGCAAATTAAGTTGTCCAAGAAAAAAAATCCTTTTTTTCCCCCTGGTGTAACTTCCTATATACTAGGGCTTTTGCTAGCATAGCAATGATGACAAAAATATAATAAATCCCTTTCTGACACAGCTGTGCCAGCAAGACTAAAGCCTTCCTCTCAATGAGATTGAACTACTTCATATTTCAGCAACATTTATATTACAGGCTTTTCCCCTCACGGCACAGTGCATCCTCCCCAGTTGCCTGGCTTTGTCTTGCTTCCTGCCCATACTCTGGTAACCGTGGGTCTGCTAGGCAACCTTTACAGTATCGAGTATGCAATTGTATGATCACTAAGATCATTTAAAAGGTGTTTAGTATATATAGTTTAAAAAAAAAATAATTCTCTCCATCATGCAGCCGTTCCATAATTTCTGCTGGGCCCTCAGCCCCAGCTTACATTGCAACGCATGTTTGCTTTAGTTATGTCTTTCCCTCCTGTTTTAAAACGCACGATATAAATCAAATGCATCTAGGTTCCACAGTCGTACTTCCACTTTGAACATATGAGGAGTAAACAAAGCAGCCAGCTCTTAACTCACTCTTTTTCTGTAATTAAGAGGGAATTTCTTACCATGCCCAATGAAATCCAGAATGTTTCAGTGCAGATGCCTGAAAAAGAGAAAAGAGTCTTTAAAAGACAGCCTTTTGCTCAATGAAAGTCTAACGCTGAAAAATCTATTGCCAGCATAATTCTATAGGTGGAGTTAAATAAATAAATACTTATCTGATTAATTGTTGCCTGGAATCCTTTTGTGCTTGTATCTCTTGAGTTAGAGGCCATATTAAAAAAAGTGCACAGGAGATTTGAAATCTGAGGACAACCTAAAGCTTGATTCTAAGAAGGCTCAATGCACCAGTACTTTCCCATGGCGTGGGTGAGACAGGTTTAGTCATCAGGTGTGACAGAGAGCAGTCTGTTGCAATCCAACATTATGTGGAGAGCCAACTAGAAGGCAACGCATTTAGCACATACACTGCACATATTACAATACCCTCAAAGAAAAGAAAATCAGGTGTTTCAACATGCAGGCTTTATTCAGGTCAGCTGCATTTCAGTCTCTCTGAAAAGCTACAGCAAGTGCCTGGATACAAAGATGTTCACAATTTGGAAATTATCAACATCACTGTTATTCACATGTGGGTGACACACTAATGTACTATGTATAGCTATTAAGACAAAAAGACTCTCCAAAAGTATAAAGGTTTTTTTTGCAAATTAGGACATCACCCAGTACCCATTTTTGTTCAGCTCAGCCTTTGCTTTTTTTTAATTCTTCTGCCTCTCTCTTCTGCAAGGACACTCACTGAAATCCTTCCACAAAAGCTCAAATTGATTTTTAAGGGCAGGAGCTTCTTTTGTCATGTGTTTAACCAATACCCTGGCACAAGGTGGGTCTAACTACAGAGGAATAGCCAGACAAGATCAGCTCAGAGACTGAGGAAGTCAAGCGTCCTATCACGCTCACAACTTACACTTTTTTCTCCTCTGGCAAGTGCAAATTGCCACAGATGGCCACAGACCCCCTGCCCCATCCCAGCCTCCCAAACACTGGGCCTCCCCGGCTCCCAGCAATCTCTGGCAAGGTGATTCCCCCAACGAGAACTGCATTTTTGCATACAGTAGCCCCTGGAAGAGTTTTCTTTAAGGGATATATCCAAACACCACTGTCAGCATGGGAACTTTTGGCATCTACAATATCCCAGGGCAATTTCACAGCTATAGGAAATCCTTTTTGCTAGTTTCAAACTTGTCACCTAACCATTCACTTGAGGCTGCTTGGCTCCCACAGTATGAGAGAGTGAATAGCCATTTTCTATTTGCTTTCTCCATGCCACTTGGGAGTTGATAGACATTTGTTTTCTTCCTGCTCAGATAGGAGGCTGAGAATCCCCAAGTGTTAATATTAAGTTGTTTTCTATATAGGAGTCACTCCACATCTTTTATCAACATTTTCTGTATCTTCTCCCGCATACTTTCTAAAATGAGGGAGCAAGGATGCAATAATCAAGTGTGCCATGCATTTATACTACAGCATAAAGATCTTCCTTTTTCATTCGTGATTCCTTTACCAATAATTCCTAGTATTCAGTTATTTTTTTCTTTTCTTATTCCTACTGCATGTTCGGCAGACATTTTTATACAATTATTATAATGCAAGGTTTCTTCCCATGGGATAATTTAGATTCTATTGCTGTGTATTTCAATTTAGGATTGTTTCTCCTCTGCGCTATTCTATATTCATCAACAGTGAATTTCAACTGCCAGATTGCCCTTCAGTCACTCTGTATTGTGAGGCATTTCTGCGGTCCCCTAGTACATCCTCACCTTAGCTATCCTGCCCGACTTGGTATCATCAGGAGGCTTCTTTGTGTCATTCTCCATCTCCTTCAGGACTATGCTGAACAGCACCAGACTCAAAAGAGACACCTCACTAGTCACTCCACCCCCTTTTTAAAAGCTGGCCACTTTTTCCCCAACTTTTATTTCTTAAACTGAAACGATTATTTAAGGACCTTGCCCCTTATCACATGGCAGCTTGATTTCATAAAAAGTTTTTGAAGAGGTATACATGAAAAAAAACGGCTTAGAAGATTTGTTTAGTTGATTATAGCAAAAGCACAACCATTCTGAAGCTCAAAAATCTCTGCCACTGTCCAATTCTTCTTTAAGGCAACTCTTATCCTTCACATACCAAGGTTTCAGCTTCTTCTTCAAACAACAGCACACGTATCTATACCCTTGAACAACCTCTCCCCAGCCACAGGAGCTACCCCCTCTGTGGGGAATGTGTCCCTTGCCTTTGAAGAAGGCTTTTCTCACCAGGCTTTCTTTAATCACAGTGAACTGCTAAACAGGAGGGCCCATTCCAGTCCCTTGGGATTACCAGCAGTTATGGGCTGCAAATGCCTCATTCCTTCCAGGACCATTAAGCCAAGGCATGTAGTAGGAGACACCAGCTCTGCAGATCTTTTCTGTAGAGTCCATCTGGAAAGACTTTTTTCTTGTTCTTTCTTATTTTAGAAAAGCTGCAGCTCTTCTCTCCCATTCTCAGCCTTCTTGTGCACATGCATAGGTTGAACAATGATGCATGTTCTTACACTGATTGAGCTATATTTTCAATGACATGTTTACACAAACCCTCTGGTTTTGAATGTCATTCAAACAGCGCAACACCACATATGGTTTCCCAGTGTTCAAGAGCAGCTCAAAATTCCCAATTTAGACTCTGAGGCCCACCAAATAAAAAGGAATGTGATGCATATGTTCCCAGATCTAGCTCAGCAAATGTAGGCTAGAGGAAGAGAAAAACATCAACCCTGGTTACTTAATATTACAGTAGATGAATAAGTATAATCTTCTAAATAAAAATAACTGGCTCAAATATAATGCCAATAACCCTTCAGGGGACTAGAGCTGGTGAGTACCTTTGAGAACAATAAAGAAGGCAAATCTTATTGCATGCATGCACTTTAACTACAGAAAACCAATATGAGAATTTTAATTCACATTATTTGGATAAAGCTGGCTACTCTGAATCAGCAAACAAAGCACACAGGTATGGCAAACTACAAAAACGAAAGAACTCCAAGTTTCAGACAGCAATCCAACCTCAGCCAAGCACAACTCCAGGATTGCTAGGACAACCCATGGGGCAATGGTTGTGCTGCAATATGGAGCTTCTTTTGGAACTGGACCTCTGCCATGTTAAGTACAGGCCCATGGTACACACCAGCCCTGAGGTGGCTGGATGGTCCTCGCGGGGCAGTGCTGTGGATGGAAAGGTGTCCGCTCGGGCCCTACGCGGACTTTTACCAAGGTACTGCACCAGAAGCAGTAAATAATTGCTCCTAAGCAACAGAGAGTCAAAAAAGTAAAACTTGAAGAAAATAGATATTGGTAAGATTCTGATTCTGCCTTCTCCAGCAGAGGTCTGCCCATTGCAACCTTATAGCACAGAAGCAGCTGGTACTTCCTCTTCCCAGGAAACTATTCTGGTGACTGGTCAACACCAGAGTTAAGGGATGCACTTATTCATTTACACACACCCTCTAGATTTCCCCAGAGCACCCAATGGAACCCCCAATCTTTCCTTTTCAAGGACATAAACACTGTGGAAAGAGAGCAGTCAACCCCCTGCCAGCCTGGACCGCACCTCCTGCAGCACACATTGCTTCTCTAGGATGGAGTGCGGCAGGGAGCGGGGAGTGGATTCAACCCAGCTCATTCACCGTTTAAAAATTAATGGCAAATGCAGCCTCTCTAGCTGCAGATAAGTCACCCCAGAGACCTCTGGAAACTAATGTCAGCCCTCCAACTCCTGTTCCTATTACAGCGTTAATCTTCAAGGTTCATCCACACACCAGTAAATGCTTAAAGTGGCCTGTTAGCTCTACCAAAGGACTGATTTTCACTCAGATCACATACACAGAAAGGTAAATGCAACATACCAATACGCACGTTCCACTATCAAAGAACGATTTAGAAGTGTCAAATTTTTAATATCACATACTTATTTACTGACGCCTGCCTTAGTAGGCATATGTAACCTAATACTGTATTTTACTGATATTGCAGATGGTATAGCCAATCTCCTAAACTCTCTACACTCTCAAAGGATTAGTATGATGTGTAGAGCAGTTTTAGCTTACAAAGCACTACTTTAGTGTGTAGGGTTATTGATTTAACTTAGAAATTCTGCTATATAGGGTAGTTTTACTGATTTACCTTTTACAGTAGTGTAAGAATATCTTTTCTCCCCTAAAAACTTTGACACACTTCATTATCCAATACAAAATATTGCTCCTGGTAGGATTTCAGGACAGGCATTCAGTAATCAAAAATATGGACTTTTTGAAAATTCTCTGTATTGCAGGGCTCCTCCCTCCTTACTCATGTCTTTTTTACTAAATAAACCTGGCATACACCCTAAGCTTTCCAGAAATTCCTCAGAGAAGCACCCAGAGTTATATATTAGCATACCCCCTCCCCTCTTCCAGCCTCAAGCCTTTGAGTCAGATCTGTTTTGATATAGGGCAGATACTGTCAAAGAGGGAAGAGTTTTTCCCCCCATCTGGAATACTTCCCAAACACGCTGATACTTTCCCCTCCTTCTCAGCCATAGTAGTCATTCAAGCTTCTAGTCTCCTCTCCTCTTGAATGCTGCAGGAATCTGGGTGCCATCCCCAGTCCCAGCTCACACAGTTCCAGCACATACCGAAAGCTGCAGCTGAATAGTGAATACAAATGACAGCAATAAGATAATCCTGTGACATTGCTGAAAGCTTATTTTGAAAGCACATTTTAAAAACAAGACCAAACCCCAGAACCACTGCCGATGGCATTATTTTCTAGCTTTTCTTCATGATCAACTGTCTCTGCAGCCGTGCGACTCTAACTCCTACCTTCTGCCCTGCACCACTGCTCTTTCATCACTGTTCATGCAAGTATATTCTCTTCTGTTAACTATTCTATATGTTTAAATCCTCCTTCATTCTGCTGTGCTAATCACTCCCCCTCGCCTCTATCTTTAATTTTTCTGCTATTAAATGTAATAGAGCAAGTGCTTCAATTTTATCTTGTGATGACTTCATATAGCACAAACCTTTATCAAAAGAAGCCTAGAGTATAATGCCAATAGCTATACTTTCCCCCCTTTTTCTTTGCAGATGTAGTTAGAGTTAAATCTGTCAAAAAGCACACCTAGTCTGTATCCTGAAGCATGCCAACTAATTGTATTTTCTTTAACTGTTTTAATCCAAAACCTATATATTAGCCCATTGCCAGTAACCAGTGATATGACAACGTATGACTGTAGTAAGGGTTTAGACTTACAAATCAGTTGCTGCACATCTGTTGATTCACATCAACCAGCCACATGACTATTTTTTTTTGACCTATGGCAAATGCAGGATAATTTGCATTATCTTAAAAACAGTCCGGCCTCAAGGAAAGAATGCCACACAGTTCTATCCCACTCCAACACCACAAGGAAATAGTGAATGACAGGTAAGAATTACACAAAGCTATTACTTTAGTCTTAGATATTTTACCTTGTCTTGCAGTGTTTTCTATGCCTTCACACTTTAAGATAATACTATCATAATATCCAGACACTCCCAAACTCCTAGTGTACTAAAAAAAAAAATATTAAAGTTTATATCTAAACCTCTATTCTGCTAAGGTAAATAAAGCACTGTGATTTCAAAAGGTACATAGATCATAGACAAACTGGTCTAGCAACCAAAACCTTCTCTCTTGCAAAATGATAAATTGAGCCATTCTGGCAGCTACTTAGACCTCAATGCCTGAACTCACGCTGACCTGAAACATACCCGTTCCTTCATTACTCCAAGCTTTGTGCCATATGTGGCATCAAACAACTTATCTTCTTTCTGCTTACACCACCTCCAGCAATAGTTTTCTTTTCAAAGAAGAAAAAAAAAAAAAAGGCAGACTATTTAAAATGGACTGATGTTTACAAAGTTAAAAGAAAACAGAACAGCACGCCCAACTCTGTTTTGTATTTTTCAGCAGCACAACATCCTGCGGTGGCCTCAGCCAGCTGGGCTCTGTGACCCTCTGAGTGATCCCTTGAGTGTGCTCCCACATTTTACCAAGGAATGAACTCTCCAGCCCCAAAGCCAGCAAGAAGTTTGTCACTGACTTCAGCTAGGAACAGGCACTGGCTCAATCATAAGAAACCTTGAGCTAAATAAAGCAGTAAGAAAAGGCACAGGCAGGAGGTGGGGGTGTCAACTCAGAGTACCATGGGACATGGCTCTGCTTGTTACCAAGGTTACTCGATACTTTCATCAAGTAAAACTTAATTTTCAGTTGCCAAGAACTCTGTAAAACTTTGACCCCCTTGAGTGGGCATCTGGGGTGGAAATGTGCTGAATATGTGCTACAGCCTGATTTGGGGTTTCTAGACATAATATTGCAGACAGTTTTGAGAGAGGTTATGGGGAAAGGCATGAGAGGGTGAAAGCTCTTTTCCAAGAAAGGCTCCCCACCATCTCCCTGCTTTGGGTCTGACAATAAATATGACACATCAAATATTTGCCCTTTGTATCAGGAATGTGTCTAAACAAAAACCTACCTGATTTTGGACAAGGTGTAAGTACTCAAACAGAACAGAAAAGAAAAACTCCAGTTCAAAAACTGTCAATAAAGATGTGTTCAATTTTCAGCTGTTTTAGATGATAAGCTGCTTAGGCAATTCCAGCCATTCCCTCAAGGCTCCCAACCCAGCAGGTTTGCTCCAGCCTGGGACTAGGCAGGACCTTCCTTGGAACTGCAATTCCAGCATGCTGAATGCTGCCAGATCCAGATCTCCAAAACAAAAACATGGATACCCTCTTCATCCAGCAGTGCTTTCCCAGCCAACATCCCCTGTTTGGTCCAGGGAACGTGGAAGAGACAGTTTGCAGAAGCAAATGTAGCAGGGACAAAAGTATTTGGCTTGCAAAGTTTAGGGAGAAATAGAGGGGGACAAAGTATGTAGGTGAGGAAATGTCTCCCTGCCGTCCTAACAACAGGCCTAGAGAGGCTGAAATAGGAATGAATGAGAAATAGGATTTGATAGTCAGGGAGACTGAGATCATTCACAAGTATGGCACTGAAATTTGGCAAAGAGAACCATGGCAAGGAGTCAATATGGTGTGGAAAAGTGGGTGGGAGTCACAGCTCTGATAATCTTGGATGGAAAAGAAATGCTGAGACTATGTCCAAAGGCTACCAGTTGGCTGAGGTATCTTTGGAAAGGCCTCAAACCAACACGGCAGAAAATACCAAAGTCCAAGCAGAGACAGAAAATCCGTGATCAGGGGACTTTGTGTGGCTGAGCCAAAAATTGAGATTTTTGTCAAATATCTGTGAAGTGAATCATAAAGCAGATTGATGCTCCTTCATGCCAGCCTGTGGGGAAGATGCTTGGTGGCCACCAGTTACTCTGCTAGCCCAAATGGCCCTGCTCAGTGTGGAGGAAAGGAAGAGCTGCAGTCTGTCCAACGACTTACAGAGGTGCACGTTTCACACTACATCATTAACTTGGTTTTTGTAAAAAGGGAGTTAGCCGGGAGCAACTTCTTTCCCTGTGCCTCTCACATACCCTGCTCCGTTCTGCTTTTATTCTAGAAGATTAAATTTGGTTACCTACAGCTGGACCCACCTCTGTGGTGCCTCACCCTGTACTCATCTACCTTCACTTGAAGCTCAAAGAGAGTTAGGAAATTCTGTTGTCTTCCACGTGCTGGGAAATGTGCATGTTGTCCTCACATAATCCTTGCACTGTGGAGGAGATGAGAAAAGGAATATTTTACATGCTTGAGAAATAGTTACGGCCATATTTAACAGTACAGCCTCCTTCCCCTCAAAGACATTTTTAATCCTAATATCATACAAGACGATCACTTGCGTACTAAGGTAAAAGCTGATCTAAGCAGCCTCAGTGACTTAGGACAGCATTCCTTCTCATGAACAAGCACAGACAGTATTGTTCTGGGGTTTGTTCATGAATTTATTTAAAACATAGTGATTTCAAGTCTTGCATGGCACTTTCCATCAGTTACTCAAAAAAACTTTGCTAAATAAAATCTATAAGTATCATTACAGATGAGAACGACAGAGCCCCAAGAGAAGAGTATTCACCCCAGTCCCCCATGCAACCCACGAGGTGAGCTGGAAGAGAAGAGCAGCACAACATAACCTCCTGCACCACAAGCCACCTGTATGGCAACAAAACCCCCAGATCTAAGATTATTTAGTTCATGGTGACACTTGCACTTCAGTAAAGGGGCTGAAAAAAAATCTTAGACACTGTCATAGTTCATGAGATTGCACAAAACTTTCCGGTTCAAAGCATAAAGTAAATCTGGCATATCTGGAAACATGACAGTGCCTCACCTACCGCTCTGAGTACTACCAGGTCATTTGGTTCCTGGAAGGATCACTTCATTCAGACCCCGGCACTGTTTCCTTCCCAGTGCTACGCTGGTTGCATGGCTGGCAAAGGGAAAGACAGTTCTTACTAAACCTGTAGTATCTCAGAAGTTTGATCACCTCGAGGGGAGGTTGTTGCATTTCCATTACTCCTCCTTCCCCCTTCAGAGCTGCTTCTTCATATTTGCTGTTCAGCACAGATGCGCTGTTTGTTGCACAGAGGATGGGCCAGCACAAGCCATTTAGCCTGGCAGTTTGAAGAAAAATGTTAGAACGCCTTTTACAGAAAAACAAACATTGACTCATGTTAGGAAATGTCACTTGTGTGATGTGCTATTTTGCAAGACCACCATGGTTGCACTGCCTCACTCTGATCAGCCACATTAATATTTGAATACTGGATGACAACAGTTGAAGATTAATTCCAGTAAGTTATTCACGCCTGGAGGTTCAGATTTCCAAGCAAAAGCATGCGGGCTAGACTATGGCATTTCACGACAGCCCCAAGGAAAGTGCAGTGGGAAGTCACCCAGCCCCAAGAGGGTCGGAATAGCTTGTACCTTTGTAAAATAATCCCTCTTCCTGCTTCTTTCTATCCAGGACACTTCACCACAGGAGATGATATGCCAGAGGCCTTTTCTTGCTCCTAGCCAGCACTGCCAGACAGCATGTTGACAAAAGGGAGTGTGGACATACTCAACCTTGTATCCCCTTTGGAAAGATGCATCATTTATTTACCCAGGGAAGCAAAAGAAGCTATTCTCATTCACGTCCCAGGATGTGTTTCTGTGACTGATCAAGCTGGGACTGGTTTGGCCCTCTGTATTTACTTCAGTTCGACACTCCTTACATAAGAGTCTTGAAGCCGAGAAGGACTTGAGAACATGACAGTGTGAGAAGAGATATTGTCAAAACAAAAGCGTGAAGGCCTATGTGGTGAAGAGCCTCTCGAGAATGCTTTCTGCCACAAGGACAAACCATTTTCCTTGGATTGGTACTGACGCACACGGAGCATGAAACTGATGCCCGGGAGCGTTACTGGAAAGCCAGGGCAGAGGGGTTCCGCCAGTCAGCACCTGACCCTCTGCAGCAGAGCCAAAGAGTGCCTGCCTCCTACTGCTAATTCTCTCCTAGGGTTTGAGGAATATAAACGACAGTGAGGTTATTTGAAATACTACGTATTTTTTCCTGAAATCACCATTATACACAATTTTTTCTTCTACCATTTTTTTAAATAAGGAAGAAGTAGCCTACTTTTCAGAAGTGCCCAGCAACCCCGGCTCAACCACAGCAACATCCAAGGGTGTAAAAGCGTGCAAAAGTCCACTGAAGACAGGACTAGAAGATATTACTTGCTGTTTCCCACCTTTGAAATGGAAGTTCAGAACTAACACAAAGAAAATCTCTCTACTATTATATTCAATACTACCAAATCACTATGCAAAAACCACCAAGACTTTCACCCCATCAGGTCTTAAACACATGAATCCAGCTATTATTGTCTGGCTGTCTTGAAACTCACTGGCTGCCATCTCCATATAACAAGTAACACAGGAGGTTTAGATTGGATATTAGGAATTTATTTTTTTTTCATTGAAAGGGTTACCTAACATTGGAACAGGCTGCCCAGGGAAGTGGTGGAATTGCCATCCCTGGACATATTTAAAAGATGGGTAGACATGGTGCTTAGGCACATTGTTTAGTGGTAACTTGGCAGAGCTAGGTTGATGGTTGGACTCGATGATCCTAACGGTTCCTTCCAACCTAGACGATTCTACAATTCTATGATTCTAACAGAACATGAAAATTTTTAGTACATATTAATTAAGAGATATGTAGAGGGGTACAGACTGAATTATTTAATATACTGAACACTAGTTTACCAACTGAACCTGTGTTTATGCTAGCCAGAAGTTCTTACAGAAATCATCCTGAAACATATGGCTTTGAGTTTCCAAACAGGGACAAACTACAATAAAGCAACTATTAAAAGTAACTGCAAGTTCTCTACTGGTTGGTATTCAAAATCAGAAAGGTTTTTAAAATAACTAATAAGCCCGTGAGAAATTTTTTTAGGCTAAATACAAACAGTATAAAACATTGATCTTTTAGGCCCTCTGGAAAAAACACCAAATTAAAATCCTTTCCTTCTCCTCCCTTCTACAACCTGGGCAGAGACAGGACGTGTTTACAATGATGTGTAGTAATGTAAATTGTTTTCCATTGCTTTGTAGTTATGTATGCCTCTGTAAAATGGACAGAAAAATGCTGCTAGTCGAACAACACAGAGAATGTCTGGTCAGTGCCTTTTTATCCTGCGCTATTTTACAGCGTCACAGGCACGAAACAGGCTCGCTCTGCTCTTGTGGATCATTACAAAAGTTCAGGCCAACGAAGATCAGGCTCCTTGTCTAAACTCTCAGTCGGGACCCTGACGCTGGGATTACTTCTTTCAGTCTCAGGCCTCTCCGTTTCCTTTCCACTAAGGACGCACTGAGCAGCAGCGTCTGAGGTTCACCACCTTCTTCTGGCTCCCTCAGGGCTGAGGGGCCGGGGGCCCTGCTTACGTGACGCCAGGCGACTCAGCAGTGCCCAGCACCATGAGGATTTGTGGGGTTGCGGATACCCCCCGCCTACAAAACACACAGTGCTACGCTGGCAAGAGACTGCTGGAAGTGATTCAGTGCTGCTGTCTGTTGAGATTACAGGAATTTGTGTTTGGGTTGTGTCTGCTGGCTGCCACAACCACTCCAAAGATTTCCACTGGGTTTAAAAAGCACCCCTTTCACATCTATTAGCCAGCAGCTGAGGTTATTGCAGCAAATTATCCATGTCTTAAAGACAGTTTTACGCACCTACAAGTTACTCAAGATCACCAACACCTCAAGAAATCGAGAAAAAAAAATATGAAACCCCCAAACCAGAAAACCATCTTCACTCTTAGAATGGCCATTTTAGAGGCTCTGTTTCAAAGGCAGCAAGCTCAGGATTTCAGCCTGAGATACAGACAGTGTTGAGACAATGGGTTTGCTCCAAATTCAATATAACTAATATTTACCAGAGGAGGAAAAAGGTTCAGAATATAGAGCAGGTCAAGTAAAAAGATTGTGCAAAATTGAAAACACCTGTGAGCTGGGGCACATATGGAAGATGTGCTGAGTATTAAGGAGTAGACAGAAAGAAAAAGGGGCTTGGATTATGGAGTAAAGAACCGTCTACTGCCATGAGCTGGCATCCGAGTCTGTGAAACCCGCTACAGCCATGTTCCAAAGCAAACAGGGTTAGACAGGGCTGGGCTTAGTTGTCGCAGCTTTGCAGAGAAGGGCACAGGAACTTACTAGAGAGAGTCCGGTGCTTTCCTGTTTCATCTCAGTCCTTCCCAGTTTTCAACCTACACCTCCCAGCAAAGAGCATGTTCAGGTGCAAGCAAGCGTTTGCGAAAGTGTTGAGAATCATCCTGCTCAAGCTTCCTTCAGCCCAAACTAAAGCAGGGCAGAGACACGATCACTCTAAGCAGATCATGAATAAAATACTGAAAAAAGAAAAGAAAAAAAAAGAAGAAGAAGAAAAAAAAAAAAAGAAGTATCTAAACCACAAGGGGGAAGGCAGTGAGTTAACTTAATGAGCTGGATTTTTTTCCCCGTAAAATTTTGCATAAGAATCATAAGGAACTAATGAGATAGGAAAAATTCTGGAAGAACAGCTGAAAATATCTGGTTTTACAGCCTCTCCTCCATAGTATTTTTTCTTGAAATAAAATTTGCTTTAATAAAACATTAAGTATCAGATATAATAAGCTATTGAAAAAAACAATGTCTTTTTTCACATTTGCAAAAAGCTTTGTAACAGTGTCCTTCCAGAGACGCACCCCAGGGCCACCCGGGGGCTGGCTCTGACAATTCTGATGCTTCCAGAGGGGGTGGCAGGGGGGCAGGACAACAGTAACTTGCTTGGGGTATCTTTCAATGTTACTCACTTTTTCTAAGTAACAATCTCAAGAAGAAAGCTTCACTGTTTTACTGCTCCACACAGGGTTTCTCCCCTCTACACCCAAATGTGGTCCCCCAGCACGTTTAGGTCCTTATCCTCGCTGCCCGTCTGTGTAACCAAGTCCCCTGATAGTCAATAAAGGCATGAATTAATAAATAGATAATTAGGTAAGCAAATAAGTATTTTCATGATCCAATTCTACCCTGGCTCTTGCTGCATTAATCCATGCACAAATGGCCTTAAAGCATAGGTGATTAACACTGGCTGAAAACAGACATACTACTTCTGTACTTCACAGCAGTCAAGCATCTGAAGACGCAGTGTATCCTTTCACATTAACTGAGGCTCCTACTAATCAGAAGCCCAATGGAGCACGACTATTGGAAATGCCACTTGATTAGTCTGTGACTCAAGGAGAAGAGCCTTATTTATTATTAAAGCAAAAATTCTCATTAAACTGTATTTTTCAGTAAACCTGGGACAAGCTGATCTCCACGGCTTTTTAGCTTGTTCTGTTACAGTCTTAAGCAGCACACCAAATACAGTGTTTCCCAAAGGTGGTTGGAAAGAGCATGCAGAGCCTTTTTACCTCCTCTTCATTTTACCTAGTATAATGAAGATGGAGATACAAACATTTAGGGAAAAAGTGAACTAATATTTTCCCCCTTCCCCCAATTTTTACAAAACTTCACTTTGGGGGCAGTTCAGCTTCCTTTCGGAGCTGTTCTTGGAGACCTTCTTAGAACAGATACCAATATTCAAGATTTGAAAGGCGAGAGGTCACAGAATGCAATGACTTCAGATAATCAGATCTGCAGAGTTACTGAGACATCAGCATGTTTGTCACTGTTTCACAGGAGCTTAAAGCACATAAACAAAATCAATTCCAAGTCCAGAATCCCAAATAAATAAATTGGTTACCTACACAGATGAGAGAGAGGGAAGCAGTTTTCCCCGAAGCCACTCAGATTTACATCAACAGAACACAGTAACCTACTGTTTCCAACCACTTTAGAATTGTTAAAGGCAAAACATAAATTGACCGTGTTACACCCTAACATAGTCTTAATAAATACAACCAGCATCAGTATCACAGTCCTATCCTACCTACCACTGGTCCAGCCTACCACTTTGAATTTATTATTGAGCAGAGAAACAAAATGTGAAGGTGTTCATTTGTTTGTCTTTGAAGTTAATTGGTGAGTCAGTATTCACCAGCAGGTAAGTCAGTACAAGAACACTTCTATGCACGGTCCTAGTCCATGATGTTCCAGCAAACTTTCCACAGAAATCAATGAGAGTTGTGTCTGCATGAGGAAGAGTTCAGCCAGGTACTGTGAGAATTACAAAGTATGACACCTAGTCTATTAAAAATAAATGAGCTCATTTACATCTTAATTTTGTGGAACAAGCCTATTGAGATAGGGCAGTTTGCTAGAGTTACTGCAGATGTACAGAAGTTATAATTTTTGTCATAAACGCACATTACAGCAAAAATCTCATCAAAGAAACCAGAGAACCAATAGGCATATTAGAGAAACTGCCTGTCTGGGAGGTCCCTCCAGATCGTCGTGAACACAGTCTCTTCCTACCTTGCAGTATGTTGTTGCATAGCTAAATGCCATGAGAAGTCACATTGGTCAGAATGGAAATAAGTACAGGAAATATAGTATTTTTCATTGACCCTTTGAAATTATTAACACCATACAGATGGAAATCGTGCCAAAATATTTAAAGCCATAAAAAATGTAACTAAACAAGCTCAAATAAATACACTGCAATAACTACAGAATGTACGGATTCTCCTCTCTCTTGTTTAGGGTTTCATTTCTATGAATCTTGTAGTCCTTAAACTAAGAACCTACCATCCCTGATCAGAGGACGCAAACTCCACTGTGTAGGTGCTGCAGTGCACCAAAATACCGTTTCAAATTTTTTCTCTCTTAGCAGAGACTACACTCAAGGCTGGGTCAAAGTGTGCTTAAGGGATGAGGACACTGGTTTTATTGCATGCCTTTTAGATTCACTGTGATCTTAATATTGCTCATGAGAAATTCAGGTAATATTTGGCAAATAACTATGGCTCAATAAAACAACCCAAACCCTCAAATATTGACAGACCTTGGAATATAGTCTTTACAAGTTATGATTTCTACAGTGACAATTACATATTTATGGGGTGGTACCACGTATAACAAACAGAGACGGAGTCCTCATTTTAAGTGGCTGCTCTTAGGTAGGGAAGGAACATTAACCCAGGGCTTTCATTTCTCAGAAGACAGACCTAATCATTAGGTTGAAAGATATTCTGAGGTAGATTTTTCTTCACTATTTCTACCTGGGTTTGTATCACTTTATACAGAACAATCATGGAAGCCAAAATCAGAAAACTTCCAAGTCACTGTCACTCTCTTTCTGGCCCTATGGCCATTAGCATTATTGCTTTCATGATGGAAGAGCTTCAGGAAAATAGAGCATCCCAGGAGAGCCTATAGCTCTGTAGTAAGAGCATTCCCAAAACGGAGAGAGAGGTCGTTTTGCACAAAGTGAAGATTTAAGCCAAAGCCAAGCACAATCCAGATGAGGTCTTTAGGATCTCCAGTGGTGGGGTGCAACGAGCACCGTTTCCTTCTTTCTTCTGTGACTTCAATCCTTTGGTTTTCTTTAGAAAACCTCAAGATGAAGTGGGTTTCCTTAGGGGCAAGTCTATTTGTTACACAGAGTGATTTCTGTAAAATGTTTTCTCCCAAGATCCCCAGAAAAAAACAGAACAAGCTCCTCTCCCAAATCCCTCCTGCCTGCCACCCCAGAAGAAGCAGAGAGGGCTAAAACAGCATTATCCACTGATTCAGCATTCATTATATGTTGAAAAATGTAATGGCAGTCAGATCATTTTCAAGTGCAGTGAATAGTAAAAAAGAAGTGGCTTGATGAAATATTTTCCTAGATTCAAAATTGTATATGTAAACAGAAAGTATGGATTTAGCAGTTCTACCCACACAAACCTTCTAAGTACACTATTGTCACAGGAAATCATCACCTCAAGTAAATATTTTTTAAAAAATTTTATAGACTCTGGCTAGAACTGGGGCACCCTCAAGAAGAATACCTCACAACCGCACGCGTATGCGCGAGTACCACCGTTATCTTCTCTAACCACGCACCGAAACATGCCTTGTAGCAGAGAGGGAGAAGGAAGTCTGTAGCTTACAGAGCAAGGAAAGAGTCAAGACGATTTTGCTCATTCACGCCCCCCCCCCCTTATCATCATGCAGGAGGAGGGGGGCGATCTATTGATACTGGGTGTAAAGGCAGCCCTTCTTCTGATCCAGTGTGGCTTTTGTTAACAGCAGCGAGCTGGTGAAAGAGAACAAACGTCTCCCCTATGTGCATTGTTAGGGTAGGAGACAAAAGAATACCTGTTTTGAATCACTGAGGACTATTACTATAACAAAGTACAAGATAACATTTCGCCAGAGGATACAAGAGATTCTGAGAGGAGCAACAATGGAACCAGACAACCTTTCCATCATCTTATCAAACTGCTTGGGGTACTTACTGAACAGTGGGGGGAAATAATAGCAAATAGAGAGCAAACACAGTTAATCTTCGTACAAAGGCTTTTTGATAAATAATAAAATAGAGTGAAGACTGGCGTGCTGGCCTTTGCCAACCCACACTGCTTAGAAGACAGGATATAAGACAGGCCTAAACAATTTTAAGATAAACAAATACATACGCAACAGGGAAATGTTGCATGAATGAATTTCCTCATTCTCCTTTTGCGAGCAGTTCAAGAAGCAATCAAAGCACTCTGAGGTTTGGTATGCTTTTACATACTTCTTTTTGACACGTTGCTTTACAGAAGCTTCATAACAGCCCACTATCAGTAGCTTTGGTGTCACTGTATGCTATGTAAATGGAATAGGCAGATCTTTGACATAAAAATAATAATCTCTGGTAAAATTACAGTACTACAGTGTATCATAGCATCAGAACTGTGGAAATATTAATACATGGATCTTTGACAATACAATGTAAGATGTCACTTTGAGCAGTTATTATGCTAATAACGGATACTTATTATAAAACAACATGAAAGAGGTAAGCTATGTGGGTGTAGAAAGGGATATTTAGTATTCAGAAAATGTATTAAAAAGGAAGAAAAAGCAAGTGCTTCATACAGCATCTAATCCCACATTAGGCAGATGAGGAGTTTCCTGGCAGATGGGTGTCAGGGTACCCTGGGACTTGGATGAAGCAGCGCTTTCTCTCTCAAGGGAGCACACATGCCAATGTAACTTACAGCATCCTTCCAGCTTCTTTTTGTTATGCAGTGGGCCAAATTGGGACTGAAATAATGAAGGCAAGGGAAAAGTGGCACTAGAGCTTTGAGGATTAAGTAGAAAAACTGCTTATCAAGACTACCAGGGTTTCAAGAGCACATATTCTGCTCCGTGCTCACTGACTAAAATAAAATTTAAAAAAAATCTGGTACTAAAGAAAGAAAGTAACATGTCACAATGAGGAAAAGGTCTCATACTAAATTCCCTATACAACGCAAGCAAACAAGCCAGCATCATGACTGGTTCCATTTAAGCTACAAGAAAGCGTCCATTTACATTATGGAAAAAAAAAATTCTAGGACTATGAAATGTTGCATTTAAAGCCAAAGGAAATATTTACAAAGGGTTTGTAATATAAGGAGGAATCCAAGGAAAGCGAGCCTCTGTTGGCCTGATGGCTAAAGAGTAAATTTCTCTAGGGTTCGTCTACTTGGGGAAGGAGCAAGTTATAGCTATTCTATATTCTGGGCCCTCTTACTCCACACTAAGGCCCCCTTTTTCCACCTAATCTGAACTATAGAGGCACTCTGAGGGCAGAATGACCCATTTGGCACAGTGCTACTGCACTCTAAATTCAAACCCTAGTTGTGTTTTACAGAAACCCCTTCCATATAACCAAGCCACACGCAGTGTGTTCATGGGCAACTGAAACCATTGTCACCCTTAAAAATATACGCTTCAGCCCTGAAACACACGCACCACATTTGTGAAGACAGAGCATAAGAGCAACGCTTCAGACAACAGCCAAAACTAAAATTCTTACGTGCACAAACGTAATCCATTTCAAACAGGAATGTTGGTACTTACGCTGAAGCGGTTGGAAATACCTGTCTTTCAACATTAAGCCTTGCGAGAGTAGTACTTAGCTGCAATCTAAACCTTAGTGATTGCAGCAGAACAGCTAGAAGAAGCTGTGTGATTACTTATCACAGCTCCCACTCTGGGAGAGTGAAACCTGCCATGTAGCTTGCATGCAGGTGTAAGGAACCCCTTACCTCAAACAAATAACGCAGGGAATCATTTGAATTTTGCTTACAGTTGCAAGGATTTCCTCATGCATACTTCTGTGTACAGATGTATTTCCAGGACAATTGCACTGCCCATGGATGAGATCATAGAACCCTCTTTTAATTAATTGGCAATTTTCTGGGTCAACTTTATTCAACCACTGACCCACATACCCCCTTACTGTTCCCACCCTTTCAGATTTCTAAAACTTTTTCAGGGTAGACGCAGACTCCCTTATAACTTTGTAGCCTTTTACATGGTTTTAGTTACCTTTCCTGGTAGAGAGAAGGCAATGGCCACCTGCAAAAGCTATCAACAGAATCCTGTGAGCCTGCAAACTACACTGAAAGTCACTTCTTTAGTAGCACAACACCAGTAGACAGCTGTGATCAGCCACTGGTGTGTTCAAATTCCTGAAGCCTCACAATCTGTATCTCCTGGGACGTGTCCATTGCAGAAATAAAACTTGTCTTTTCCCTGCTTTTGATTCTGAATTTGATTACTGCCCAACATACTAAGAACAAGATTTGGAGACTGGCAGTTTCTTCCAGTAGAAAGCACTACTGCGGTTATCATCAGTTAGACCTGGAGCAGGCTGGGAACACGACAAGGAAAGAGGGCATATGTGAGAACGCAGTAAGAGTTTTCCACTATACACACCCTTTAGAGACACGCGGGGGGGGGGAGGCAAAAAAACCCCAAAGGCTTAGACACATTCCTGTTAACTCTCATGATCAAATTCCTACTTTTACAGTATTTAGGTTTTTTCCCCCTAAACCTTCAGTTCTAATGATCAAGGTATTCTATTACACTTGCAATTTCCCTTAAAGAAAGGTGGTGGGCAGAGCATAAGAAAAAGCTTGAAAAGACGATTCCTGCAGAAGCTAAAAAGCAGAAGTCACTCATAAATCATTCATCAGTCCTAAGCCATACTCATCATTGGGACCCTGATTCATGATTTGAACTGCAAAGTCTAGCAGAACTGCTGAATTTCCCTTCCCGACAGGTGAACATAACTCATTTTACTCTGTGTGCTAGGGAGCCCTGGAAGTTTTCTTGGCATCTTAAGATAAACTGTCCCTTCAGGCTCTAACAGTCTCCTCTTCCCTTGTAACACCAAAGCTTCAATTAGACCATGATTAAAGAGGCTGTACTTAGAGATACTAGCAGAAGGTACAGGTTGTCAGTTTTATTACAGGTCAGGAATTTGTTTCTCTGTGTACTCTATACTTCAGTTTAATGCGGGAATAGAGTTTACTAACAGGCAAGTCAGATTTGCTAAACAACAGGATTTAGTCTTGATTATCAATTAAACAGGCATAAAACCATCTAAACAGATGGTTTCTGCCAGTCAACAGAAGTCTTAAGGGGAAGAGAACTCACATTCATTCACAGAAATACTTTACGCAAAACTAAAACAAATCCTACAGAAGATGTGCCTCACATGGCGATTTAAACTGGTCTTTGCTTAAGAAGAGTGAAAGGAAAGCCTGTGTACTGCAAAATATTGGTTAAGCAGTAGAATTCTGCAGCTCCATTTTCTTTGTGAATTTGTTTCTTACAATTCAGAATGCCAATCAGTTTCTAGAAAAATATGATGCAAAATTATTAACTATTGTTGCTACTTGCGAGCGCCAGATTAAGGATCTCAGTTTCACTGCATTAAGTATGTCTACACACACGCACACAAGCAGCTTCAGCCCCACAAGACTACCAAAAGTAAATGCATAGAAGCCAGGTGTCAGAGTCCTCACCCCATTTTCACTAAGGCACAGCTCTGGTTGTTCTCCTTAACTTTTGACCAGTTTCCCTCTGCCTTTCTCACACTTCAGCGTCTGCGCAGGTTCAAACAGATACCTATTTTTTAATTGCCAAAGAAAACGTTGCTTTCTCCTGCACAGTTCATCACGTGGTTTCTTCACAAAGATGACACTGTCCCATAGTGTTTAACGGGCAACATTCAGTTTTGGATCAGTAACAAGTTGAAAGTCTGGTAACGTGCACTCTCCTAATTAAAAACGGAGCTTTATAACACTGAAATACTGCAAGAAGCTCCACTGCTTGCCCTTCCATTAATTTTGTTACTTACTGTGTTGGATTGTTATCAGCAATTCTTAATTGATGTACTATGAGCCATGCCATCAAATATTCTCTATGGATCTAGTTGGCAACAATGGTTAGTTTCTAAATTTTGGTAAGCTACTGATGATTACTTCAGAGTGAAGATCTTCTTACGTTTTGGAAAGCCACAATAAATAGTGGGCACTGCTACAGATAAATAATATACTATAATAAGGACTCTTATGATGCTAATGTATGATGCACAACCATTTTCCAGATGCTACAGAACTAATTGTGCTGCCAACTGAATGAGCCAAATCCAAAACAGATCCGTAAGAGGAATTACTGTTGAATCAATCTCATCAGTGAGAAATGCTTCAGTCCTACAAACCCTTCTTCACATTAGCATAGTCTTCATAAAGTTAATGAAACACGGTCTGCCCCTAGTACAGATGTAAAAACAAAGCAACTCCCATACAGGTGACTGAAATTAATCTGAGTCAGAACTGGCATAAAGGAGAGCCAGGACTAAGAACATTTTCCATCAGAACAAAAAGTGATCTCCTAACACGGTGGTGTGACACCATTGCAAAGCTGTCTGACACAGACTCCACCCTGACCCAGGAAAACAACGTGGTGGCACAGCTGTGATACTGGAGCTGCATCACCACCCTAACATCCTTCACATCCCCAAGTCTTCCAGCAGAACTGGCCCACGTGGTTTGTCTGCAGGGTAAAATACTTCTCCATGGAAAGAACAACTGTGTTCCTCCTCAAGTTTTAAAGAATCAGGTAAGTAGGGTGTATGGGCTTTAAGACCAGAAAGGATAACCAGAACATCTAGTGTGACTCTCTTGAAACAAAAGCCAAAGAACTTCACCCACCAATATGAACAAAACAAAAACACCAAGAGGCAGACTCACATCACACCCTTTCCTACCCACCACTTAGCTAATCTTTAGATTTTTAGTCTTTTTAATCCTCCCTCATAAATCAATACCACTAGCTCCCAATTATGTTAGTAGCAGGCTCTCTGAGCTGTATCGTGTACAGAAAATTAATGACCTTTAAAATAGAAAGTTTACTTACACAGACATTAATTGCTATTGTAGCACAATGAACTGTTAAGCAGGCCCATGAAATGTTTTGCTCAAGCACCTAATTCCAGAGAAGGTAATACTTTATTCAAATCCTTGGATAACAAAAGGTCAAATGCAATGAAGTTCCTATCAGAGAAATAACCTACTCGGGTCTATTTGCCAAGTGCTGCAAACAAGTTAACCGTATACATCATTAAGTTCTGAATCCCATTATGATCATATGGCATAAACCTGATTGCAATTACAGTGCCTTAGGCAGAAGATGTCATTTTAAGTAGATAATCACTACTCTGGACAAGTTTTATAAATGATTCTCATTGATTATTATTTCCAATTAGAGGAAATAAAAGCATTAACCGGCCACTTTGATGTTGGAAGTGACCTTTCACCCGGACTCTTTGCCTAACAGCTGATGGTTAAATTTAATGTGACAGCACCTAACCACATTTGGTATGGCCTGTGATTTGATGGTACCAGTATCACATCAGCAGCAGGCCAAGTTGGTAAAACCATTACATGCAGTGTTTATATCAGAAGTATGCTTATTAGTATCCCAGGGAGTTGGAAAACGTAGGCATTTTCCAATTACCTACTTTACATTTCAGTAGCTAAAAAATGACACACAGCTATAGTATTACCTACAAAGGGATTTTTCACAGGAACACACATTTTTCTCTTTTTTTTTCCTGCTTAATGGATCTCAACTTTATTAATTTCAGTTCCAAAATGTTAGCATTCCCAATAACAACCAATAACTACAAGTAAGCAAATCATAGGTAACATCCTCCTCTCCAAACAAAGAAAATACTGTATTTCTAACATAGTACTGCCTCTTTCAGTTAGCACAGCCATGTGAAATTAAATATAAAAGCCCCAGTGAGTGATTTTTTTACTAATCCTGTGTAACACATTTTGCAAAAGTGTCAAAAAGAAATATAGTTCAGTCACTGAATACAGAATGGAAATTATTTACTTTACAATCCAAACTTCTCTATTTACATAAAAATAACCTTGCTACAGCAGAAATTTTAGGCTAACACACAAAATTAACGGAGTCCAATTGCATATTATTCTAAATGGGTTATTTTATAGCCATCATAACATTAGATCTAAATACAACATATACAGTCATACTTGCAGTATATTTTAGCACACCAGTATTTCAAAAAAGTGCAATAGGTAAGCCTCAGAAAAGGGCGTTTCTAAAATTACTACCCTCTCTAAAACCTGTATTTGTATACACGCACAAAAGTCTTATTTCAGTATTAATGTTACTTATCTCGGAATTACAACTGATATTCCCATAAGAAAGACTGACAAAAACTTCCTGGCTGTAGAATGAGCCCCGTTTCACCTTTGTTTTATTTCATCACTGACATTTTTTTAGTGTTCTTTTTTCTGGCATGGTTTTGTTTTTTATTGGGTTTACTAGCACCCTAGCACTCATCACTGTTTGTTACGCATGCCTCTCTACAGCCCGTCCACGAAGGAAATGAATCATCACAGCTCTTACTTACAGGGCCTGACTTTTTAATGCAAGCCGTAAGGCTCGTGCTTCCATCCTTAGCATCACCCAGCACAGGGGCCCTTCCCTTAGACTGTGCTATTAGCCAGGAGTCCTCCGCAGAGCTTTATTTCCACCGGGAAGAGCCATAAACATGAGCACCAGTGAATGCCAGAATTCTCTTTCTGAAGAGAAATGCATGGCCGTATCTCTTTAACGGAAGAAGTTGCTCCCTGGTGCAGCTAGCAAGCTGCTCTCAGGCTCCCCTTTGAAGCCAGCCAGAAGACAGCAATTCATGTTCACCAGGAATTACTTTCTATTTGCTTTCATTTTCCTTTAGATTGAACCAATATTTTAACAAACAGAATAAAATTTTGAAAGACGCCAGCACGATATAGCTGGGAAAGTTTACACACTGCTGCTTTGGGAGGGACAGGGCCCTCCATCGCTTCTGTGGGGCTGAGGGGAACTGGTATTGGTGCTCGCAGTAGCCAGGAGTCTGAGGAACATGTAATTTTCTCCAAGCAGCTGCCAGGCCTCCCAGGGCCAGGGCTCCAGCAGAGCCAAGCACCATCCTGCAGCCGACATGGGCTGGGAAACCGGAGCTTCCAGACCTTTGGTCCAGCTGCCTCTTTGGAGCTAGCTGAGCTTTTGAAATATCTAGGTTTTTTGCTGAGCGCCTAAGAGGTAAGTACCATTTACCGCTGGGACTTCCACAGTTTTTGAAGTCTTGGCTCCATACCACCAAATGTGGAAGTGCAAGGGTATTAGGCTTTTTTGCAAGGAGTATCTTGAATTAACAGGCTCCCTGTCAGCCTACCCCGAGTCCAGATGTGACTGTGAGAACCTGTCTTTGATTTACTGAAATTGGATCAAATCTGCAATGCTTCCAATGAAATATTTTGGAAGAATCTTCTGACCAGCTCTCCTCCCCCACCTACCCATCAACTCCACCTCTAGTTTGCTGGGTTTGATGAAGCTGTATCCTCAGAGATCCACAAGGAAAGACTAGAAGAAATGGAAGAGAAGGAAGCTGTAGGAAAAAAGGAAATCTTGATTCTTTCTTGTCCTATGCCTGACTGTCCCTTACATTAATGAAGAACAATAGAATAATAGCAAAACAAAAACAAGGAAAAAATACATCCTTTGTACGTTCTCAGCCTCTGACTATGACTGGGTCATTGTCAACATCCTGTAACCCTGTGGAGTACACAGTTCATGAGAGACAGTCAGAAGACTTGGCGTGCAAAGCAGGCCACAGTAACGAGCAATGGCAGATTTGCATGCCAGGTCTTTCCACCACAGTGCAATTAGTCTATTGATACTGAGGCATGACTGAGGATGGCGGGATGTGAAGGCAGACGATAGGGACAAAGTAAATGATTAAATGGCCTTAGACTTAACTTGTGACCTCATTCCATCATAAACAGCAACCAGTGAAAGAACTTGTGTGTGGATCAAACAACCTGGCAGGGTTAGCTGAGCACGTAAGACAAAAGAAATAGCATACTGCACACGTTCTCGGGCTGCCACAATGTGCAGTCTGCAGCAGCAACACAGAAGATCCAGGTAGCAGCTGGGTCCCAGAACAACCTAGCTGCCTGCCTGGGGAGATGATCAGGCTTCTTCCACAGATAACAAAGCAGCAGCTGCTGACTAAGCCCACATGAAAAAGAAGTCGGTTTCCAGACCTCTCTTCCCTGTAGCACACAGCTCTCCAGGCTGAACTGAGACCAACCCAGAAGTGCTGGTTAACTCTGAACTGCAATCTTTCCTGATGCTCCCACAAATCAAACTCAGGAACCTGATTCCAGGCTCTTCTGCTTTGATCAGCAAAATATAGTCCCCTCTAAGCTCTAGAAACTGTATGCAAGGGGTGTCTTTGTATGTCTAAGAGACTAGAGTCACCAGGGTGAGGCAGCGGGATGAGAAGAGGTTGTCACTGGTTTCCTGCTGTCTGCATTGCTTCTCTATGGCTATTTACAAAGGGTTCATTTGATCAGCAGCCACAACCATGAACAAACCTTCTTCCATGACGCACTTCCTTTCCCAAGGACCAATCATTAAGCAACACTGAAAGTTTTCCAGGCCTGTCCTATTTCATACTCTGGTAACCAGACAAAGGTACTTTCTATTATCCGAGTGTGTGGGAGAGACAGGCACCTTTACAGACAAACTTGTGGCATTTGCTCCTTATGAACAACGAAATGCAGTGATTCAAACTCCTAATGAAATTGCAACAGAGTTTGCTGTAGCTTTTAAGGCATAACCAGACATGATGAGCTTTTGGAAGGAAATGGGTATAACTGTGGTGATCTGTACAGGAACAAGAAATTGCTATTGGAGGTGTTCAAGGCCAGGCTGGACGTCCCCTCGGGCAAGCTGGTCTAGTGGGAGGTGTCCCTGCCCATGGCAGGGGGGTTGGAACTCGATGATCTTCAAGGTCAACCTAAACCGTTCTATGATTCTGTGATTCTATGGTCTACCCAGCCAGAATCCTGCGACCAAAAGAATAGACAAGCAGCTGCATATAGGAAAGACATGGGGAAAAAAGTCCTTCTAACTTCATTAATAGCAGACCAGCTTGAACCAGACAGGCATTTACCTTTTCCACCATTCTTTTTTTTTTTAATCCCTACCATTGCAATTGCATACCCTCGTTATCTACATAAACAGGTGAGTGTATACATTAGTGTTGAGCTTTCTAGGCATCAGCATGCTCTTGCACCATCAAGCTGCAGAGCTCTTTCCTTCTTCTTCACTCAAACCTCCCCCTTCAGTAAAGTGAAGACCACCCTGCACATAACTCTGTTCCCCTGGAGTCCTGTAAAACTCTCGCCCTCAGAGATATCCAGTGACAATGAGTTCTGTCAGCAACTAGTTCACCACATGGCAGAGCATTTCTTTTTACTTACTTTTGACTTTGCCACTTTTAAGCTTCACTGAATGCTCCTTGTTCTTCCCTGATGGTAGAATAGCATTTCTTGCTCTGTAGAGCCTACACCTTCATTGTCTGTAACCTTTTATCATCTCACTTCTGATTCATCTGATTCATCTCCTCTCCAAGGTAAACTATCCCAATCTTCTCGATCTTGTACTATATGAAAGTTTTTCCTTGTCTGTTTAAAAACTGATTTAGGTAAACAGTTAAAAACTTACTCTGTTAGCTTAGCTTATACCTATAAATTATCCATGCATATTAAATTTGTATTTGCTAGGCTTGACTGAATCAAGCGTATCCACACAGGATTTTTCACCAAATTCCTAAAGCCAGTTTAAAATCACACTTCTTGTTAAAGCAGAGCAAATGAAAGTGTAGCTAGGCCATTTCCAGTTTCTGATCCATAAGGACTTCCAAGAATTCAGACAGTGCTTTGGGAAAGGGTGTATTTTAGCAGACCCCGCAGAGATAGTAATCTCCCATGCATAGCAGGGAGCAATTCTTCTGGTATATTTTCCATCAGCCACACAGGGATTTGTTACAGAATTAACTTAACATTTTTTATCTTGATAGCACCTCCATTTACAGGAGATAGTTTATTGCCTAGGCAAGTCAAACTGCTATTAAACCACTGATTTTAATTCAGCTGCAAGTGAGCTGCCCTATTGTACCCAGAACACAACAGAGATATAATGAAATCTGCTATAAAAATTAATTCTGAAAATATCAAATACAAGCATTGTTAAGTTTAAACAAAGGATATTTGCTAGTTCATTCCAAGACTTAGCTGCATTCAAAAATCCAATGAAAACTGGCTTTTACACACACAGACACACACACGCATTTGCTCATGGAATAAAAGTTTTAAATTATGGCTATTAAATGCATGGTATTTCTTAATGATAGCATTCATTGTTATACTCATAATAATACATTTGACAGAGGGAAAAAAAAGAAGAATTTATCGAAAAGCTGCCAATGGATTTTAATAAAAAGTACTTTCCAATAGAAGGCAATGTCCTTATCTAGTAGACTACAAAGTGCTTGAGTATTTCACAAGGAATTTAGAGGCACTATTTTGCAATAGAAACTTACTGAAAGTTACAAAGAAGCAACTAATTCTAAAAATCAAATATACAGGCCACTGAGTTGAAAGAAAGTAATTTCCCGCGTTAACATTAAGATCTATTATACATGCATACAAATTTTCATGCAAATCAGACTTCACTTACTGTGTATTTTGCCTTATTTAATTAAAAATGAAACAGACAGAAGAACACCTACCCCCCTCATTTTGCCTATTAAGTTGTTGCTGCCAACAGGACCCTCATGACGGTGTTTCCATTGAGGCTAATCACAGCGAAGAGGTGTGCGCAGAAACACAAGAAAAGTAATGCTTAGGTTAGAGAGAGCAGCCACCCGGCCTGTCCATCACGTTCACCTCTATTCACACGGTAATTGCTGTACTCTCTGGAAAGCTGACTAGACCCATCATGATCTCAGAACACTAGTTATCCCCTACTGAATCATTTTCAAAATCGGTAAATAATATGGCTAATATAAAAGGAGAGAATGTCAGACAATTCAGCCTCAGAGACCTCACTTTCACCCTGTGCAGAGACTTGGTGAAAGCAGCTGAAATACACACAGCCAGGCCTGGTCCCTGCTCCAGCTGCGGTCCCGGCAGAGATGCCCCTGGTTCATACTTTTTTGTGTCTGCCCCATGTGTGTGTCCCCTTGACACCTCCCTATACCCTTCATTCCTCTTTTCCCACAGAGAAACATGCCGGCAGCCTCCTGCCCTCGGCTGCTCCATGCCAGCGGGACACGCTAGCTGGATGGGCAGAGCTGCTGTGGGAAAGGCTTACGCAGAGCCCCATTTAGCTTCCAAATGCCTTCCTGCCAGCTCACTTCCCCTGCCTTACTCCACTATCTATAGCTTTCAAATGCCTCCCCTTCATAATCACACCTCCTACTATTCTGAAGACTATTTTGTGGGAACGCTGAACATATTTGTTGGCTCACTGGCCCCTAGCACACTGACTGCTCATTCAATAACATTCACACAAGACTGGAAAAGACTTGTCATCCTCTTACTATCTGGCACTCCATTACTAGCTTACTACTGTTTCCCTCTGCAGTACAGGTCCAAATTGGATGTCAGACACAGAAAAATGCCAGCAAAAGCTCCGGTTCACAGTCAGGAACCAGTCACCGGACAGAGTCCAAAACCAGACGCACATTGGCACATTACCATTAACACAAGGTTTGCCACGAGTAAACCCTTTGCCATTCATCTTTTTGTCAGCAAGGATGGGGAAAAACAGGGTTATTGCAATATATTTAAATATTTGCAAGGTGCTAACATCCTATAGTGATGGCATTAGTCAAAAACTCAGGCAGACACTGGGACAAACAGATTCTCCCGGTTCTGTAGTCAGGTGTTCTCATGAGCAAATTCCCACGGAGATCACACAACCTACAGTGTAATTGTCTCCTGGATGTCTAAATATTTAGGCAAGGAAGGAAGGAATTAGGTCCGTAAGTCTGCCTGCTCACTAGCCAGCCTGCCAAGCACATCCACCACCCAGCCCCATTCTTCCCGCTGTCTGATTCCGCGATTGACTGACTTCC